>NC_053023.1:171748404-172048404 GCF_003073215.2 Triticum urartu
AGACCTCGCTTGTCCTCAAGCGAAAAGCCGAAATTGAAAAATATGTCCACATGTTTAGAGATGAAGGTGTCGATAAAACTAAAATACGGACATGAGGGCATCATGATCATTCTTGTAACAGTAACTTATATAATTTTTGTCATATGATCTCTAATGCTAGAGTAATAATTCAATCACAATATCAAGTATGAATCGTAAACTTTATTGAGAACTAACAAACTACAATCTCGGTCATTGAAGCAATTGCAATTTATCATAACATAGGAAAGAGTCAATGTATAAGAGCTTTTCAGCAAGTCCACATACTCAACTATCATATAACCTTTCACAATTGCTGACACTCACGCAATACTTATGGGTGTGGAGTATTAATCGGGTACAGAGAAAGATAGGGGCTTATAGTCTTGCCTCCCAACGTTTTACCTCAAGGGTAATGTCAACAGTAATAATTCATGAAAACTCACATCCAATTAGCCATATATACCAGGATCTTTCCAACATACTGTGCTTGCCAAAGGATAAAGTGTAAAAAGGAAGGGTGAAAATCACCATGACTCTTGCATAAGGTAGAAGATAATGATAAAAGATAGGCCCTTCGCAGAGGGAAGCAGAGGTTGTCATGCGCTTTTATGGTTGGATGCACAAAATCTTAATGCGATAGAACGTCACTTTATATTGCCCCTTGTGATATGAACCTTTATTATGCAGTCCGTCGCTTTTATTACTTCCACATCACAAGATCGTATAAAGCTTATTTCTCCCACACCAATCAATCATACATATTTAGAGAGCAATTTTTATTGCTTTGCACCGATGACAACTTACTTGGAGGATCTTATTCAATCCGTAGGTAGATATGGTGGGCTCTCATGGAAAAATTGGTTTAAGGGTATTTGGAAGCACAAGTAGTATCTCTACTTGGTGCTGAGAATTTGGCTAGCATGAGGGAAAGGCAAGCTCAACATGTTGGAAGATCCAAGACAATATAATTTATCTCAGATGTAAGAAAACATAACCCATTACGTTGTCTTCCTTGTCCAATGTCAACTCTTTAGCGTGTCATATTTTAATGAGTGCTCACAATCATAAAAGATGTCCAAGATAGTATATCTATATGTGAAGACCTCTCTTTCTTTATTACTTCATATTAATTGCAACGATGACCAAAACTATGCTTGTCAACTCTCAACAAATTTTATTCATCATACTTTTTCTATGTGAGCTCATTACTCTCCATGAGATCCATATGATCTCTTTGTTTCTTTTTATTTCTTTCTCTTTTCTTTTATTCACTTAGGATCATGGCAAAACAATCAAGCCCTTGACTCAACACTAATCTTTATTATATAGCTCACGGACTCGATTACATAGAAGGATAATAAAGCAAAACTCACAACTAGATCATGCCATAAACTTTATTCTACTAGATCAAAATACTACTAATAAGATCGAACTAAGATAAACGGTAAAGATAAAAGTGATGGTGATACGATACCGGGGCACTCCCCCAAGCTTGGCAGTTGCCAAGTGGAGTGCCCATACCCAGATACTCAATTCTTCTTTGTTGGAGGAGATGGTGGAGGTGTTGTTGATGATGCGGGCTTGTCATCCATCTTCCAAGGCATAGGTTCACCATCATAGAAAGATGATCGAGTCTCCGGAATCCTCGAATCTGCAGCCAAACTCATTCTTTTCAATCTATATTCATACTCACAGTTTTGGTTTTGTAGGTCATAGTTTTGGGCTTGGAGGTGCTCGATCTTCTCATATATCTTGAAGATGGCCTCCTCGGTGTTCTTGGCATCCAGCTTGTAGTTGTTAGTGAACTCCGCGAGCATCATGTGGCTAGCGTTGATTCCACGCTCCACCATCCCCTGGCACTTGAAAACTTGTTGCTCCATTGCTTCGAGCCTCGTCTCCACGCTTCCGATTCCCTTTGGTCCCTCAGCATCGCAGATGTGCAGCAACCCATCACGCATCTCAATGGTTTGAGGGTGTCGCAGCACCTCCGCGAGGTAAGGGTTGATGACCTTCTCGAACAACTTGTCCTTGGAAGCACTTGGGGACGTCATGATAATCTAGATCTGTCAGAAAAACAGCTCGAAACAAAAACAGGAGATTTTTGCGTGATACGGGAGTCAAAACCTTCGGGAGAACATATAATGAATTTTTACCGACCAAAATACGTATCGTGCAAGAAAACGGAGTCCGGAAGGCACACGAAGAGATCACGAGGTAGGGGGGCGTGCCCAGGGGGGTAGGGCGCGCCCTCCACCCTCGTGAGGCCCTCGTGCCCTTCCCGGACTGCTACTTAATTTTCTATTTTTCTAAATATTCCAAAACGGAGAAATATTGCCTTAAAAATTGTTTTGGAGTCGGTTTACTTACCGTACCACATACCTATTCCTTTTCGGAGTCTGAAACATTCTAGAAAATGTCCCTTATGTATTCCTTCGGGGTTACGGTTTCAATAATATTGGTTTCAACATTTATGGGATTACCTGAGATATAGTGTTTGATTCTTTGACCGTTCACGACCTTCGGATTTGTGCCTTTGAAGTTGTTGATTTTTATGGCACCGGAATGGTAGACCTCCTCGATAATGTAAGGACCTTCCCATTTAGAGAGAAGTTTTCCTGCAAAAAATCTTAAACGAGAGTTGTATAGCAATACATAATTACCTACATTAAACTCACGCTTTTGTATCCTTTTGTCATGCCATCTTTTAACTTTTTCTTTAAACAACTTGGCATTTTCATAAGCTTGGGTTCTCCATTCATCAAGTGAGCTAATATCAAATAACCTCTTTTCACCGGCAAGTTTGAAATCATAGTTAAGCTCTTTAATAGCCCAATATGCCTTATGTTCTAGTTCGAGAGGTAAGTGACATGCTTTTCCATATACCATTTTATACGGAGACATACCCATAGGATTTTTATATGAAGTTCTATAGGCCCATAATGCATCATCAAGTTTCTTGGACCAATTCTTTCTAGACCTATTGACAGTCTTTTGCAAAATTAATTTGAGTTCTCTATTACTCAATTCTACTTGACCACTAGACTGTGGGTGATACGGAGATGCAATTCTATGATTGACGTCATATTTAGCAAGCATTTTACGGAAAGCACCATGAATAAAATGTGAAACACCATCAGTCATTAAATATCTAGGGACTCCAAACCTCGGAAAAATAACTTCTTTAAGCATTTTAATAGAAGTGTTATGATCAACACTACTAGTTGGAATAGCTTCTACCCACTTAGTAACGTAATCAACAACAACTAAAATATGTGTATATCCATTAGAGGCAGGAAAATGTCCCATATAATCAAAGCCCCAAACATCAAACGGTTCAATAACAAGTGAATAATTAATAGGCATTTCTTGACGTCTACTAATATTACCAATTATTTGACATTCATCACAAGAAAGGACAAACTTACGTGCATCCTTGAAGAGAGTAGGCCAATAAAAACCGGATTGCAATACCTTATGTGCAGTTCTATCTCCCACGTGGTGTCCTCCATAAGTTTTGGAGTGGCACTTGCGTATGAGCTGTTCCTGTTCATGCTCAGGTACACAACGTCTAATAAGACCATCTACTCCTTCCTTATAAAGATGTGGGTCATCCCAAAAGTAATGTCTCAAATCATAGAAGAATTTTTTTTCTTTTGTTGGTATGTGAAGCTAGGTGGTATAAATTTAGCAAATATGTAATTAGCATAATCAGCATACCAAGGGGTACTACGAGAAGTACTTATGACATTTAATTGTTCATCAGGAAAGCTATCATCAATAGGTAGTGGGTCATCAAGAACATTCTCTAACCTAGATAAGTTGTCTACAACGCGGTTCTCAGCTCCTTTTCTATCAACAATATGCAAATCAAATTCTTGTAGCAAGAGAACCCATCTAATAAGTCTAGGTTTAGCATCTTTCTTCTCCATAAGATATTTAATAGTAGCATGATCAGTGTAGATAGTTACTTTAGAATCAACAATATAAGGTCTGAACTTATCACAAGCAAATACAACTGCTAAAACTTCTTTTTCAGTAGTAGTATAATTTCTTTGAGCATTGTCTAGAGTCTTACTAGCATAATGGATAACATCCAATTTCTTATCAACTCTTTGCCCTAGAACATCACCTAAAGCATAATCGCTAGCATCACACATAATTTCAAAGGGTAAATTCCAATCAGGTGGCTGAACAATAGGTGCAGAGACTAATGCTTTCTTAAGTATTTCAAATGCTTCTACACAATCATCATCAAAGACAAACAGTACATCTTTTTGTAATAAATTAGTCAAAGGCCGAGAAATTTTTGAGAACTCCTTGATGAACCTCCTATAAAATCCAGCGTGACCAAGGAAACTTCTTATACCTTTGATGTCCTTGGGACATGGCATCTTTTCAATAGCATCAACCTTGGCTTTATCAACTTCAATACCTCTTTCAGAAACTTTATACCCCAAGACAATACCTTCATTAACCATAAAGTGACACTTTCCCAATTGAATACAAGATTAGTTTCTTCACATCTCTGCAAAACTCGATCAAGATTGCTCAAGCAATCATCAAAAGAAGATCCATAGACGGAAAAGTCGTCCCTGAAAACCTCACAAATCTTTTCACAAAAGTCGGAGAATATAGCCATCATGCATCTTTGAAAGGTAGCAGGTGCATTACATAAACCAAAATGCATACGTCTATTAGCAAAAGTACCAAAAGGGCATGTAAAAGTAGTCTTTGATTGATCTTTAGCCGACACAGGTATTTGAGAGAAACCAGAATAACCATCTAGAAAGTAGTAATGTGTATGTTTGAATAATCTTTCTAGCATTTGATCAATAAAAGGTAAGGGGTAATGATCTTTCTTAGTAGCCTTATTTAATTTGCGGAAATCAATTACCATCCTATAACCTGTAATAATTCTTTGTGGAATCAATTCATCTTTATCATTAGGAACAACAGTAATACCTCCCTTCTTAGGGACACAATGAACATGACTTACCCACTGACTATCAGCAACGGGATGAATTATACCTGCTTCTAGAAGCTTTAGTATTTATTTTCTTACCACTTCTTTCATTTTAGTATTCATACGTCGTTGAGGATCACGAACTGGTTTGGCATCTGCTTCCAAGTTTATTTTATGTTGACATAGAGTGGGACTAATGCCTTTAAGATCATCAAGAGTATATCCAATAGCAGCACGGTGCTTCTTCAGAGTTCTCAATAATCTTTCTTCTTCATGCTCTGAAAGGTTAGCACTAATAATAACAGGATATATCTTCTTTTCATCAAGATAAGCATATTTAAGTTTATCAGGCAACGGTTTAATCTCAAACACGGGATCACCCTTAGGTGGAGGAGGATCCCCTAGGATTTCAACAAGCAAATTGTGTTTTAGCATAGGTTCTTGTTTAAAGAATACTTCATCTATTTCCCTTATTTCATTCATAAACATATCATTCTCATGGTCTAGCAAATATTGTTCTAAAGGATCATTAGGAGGTACGGCAATAGAAGCAAGACCAATAATTTCATCCTTACCAGGAAATTCTTCTTCACGGTGTTGTTTACTAAATTTAGAGAAATTAAACTCATGAGTCATATCATCCAAGCCAATAGTAACAACATTCTTTTCGCAGTCTATCCTAGCATTAACTGTATTCAAGAAGGGTCTACCAAATATAATGGGACAAAAGCTATCTTGTGGAGAACTAAGGAGAAGAAAATTATCAGGATATTTAGTTTTCCCGCACAAGACTTCAACATTTCTAACAATTCCCATTGCTAAAATAGTATGTCTATTAGCAAGTTTAATTGTGACATCAATATCTTCTAACTCAGCAGGTGCAATTTCATGCTTGATTTCTTTATACAAGTCATAAGGTATAACACTAGCACTAGCACCCATATCACATAAGCCATGATAACAATGGTCTCCTATTTTAACAGAAATAACAGGCACGCCTACCACAGGTCTATGTTTATCTTTAGCACAAGGTTTAGCAATTCTAGCAGCTTCACCGCAGAACTGAATAACATGCCCATCAATATTATCAGACAAGAGCTCTTTAACAATAGCAATATTAGGTTCAAATTTAACTTGCTCAGGAGGTATATATGTTTTAATATTGCTTTTACGAACCACAGTTGAAGCTTTAGCATGATCCTTTATCCTAACAGGGAAAGGTGGTTTCTCAACATAACAAGTAGGAACAATAGGATCATTATAAGTGACAGTCTTTTCTTCAACTTTAATAGGTGCAACTACTTTTACTTCTATGGGAGGATGATATTTAAACCACTTCTCCTTAGGGAGATCAACATAAGTAGCAAAAGATTCACAGAAAGAAGCTACTATCTTAGAATCAAGTCCATATTTAGTGCTAGACTTACGGAAAATATCGGTATCCATAAAAGATTTAACACAATCAAACTTAGGTGTCATACCTGACTCCTTACCATTGTCGAGGTCCCAATCTTCAGAGTTGCGTTTAATTCTATCCAATAAATCCCATCTAAATCCAATAGTCTTCATCATAAAAGAGCCAGCACAAGAAGTATCGAGCATGGTGCGATTATTTTCAAAAAGCCGAGCATAACATTTTTGAAGAATTGTTTCTCTTGGAAGCTCATGATTGGGGCATGAATATAACATTGATTTAAGCCTCCCCCAAGCTTGAGCGATGCTTTCTCCTTCGCGAGGCCAAAAATTATATATATAATTGCGATCACGATGAACAAGATGCATAGGGTAATACTTTTGATGAAATTCCAATTTCAATCTTCTATAGTTCCATGATCCCATATCATCACATAGCCTATACCATGTCAATGCATCTCCCTTCAAAGATAAAGGGAAGACCTTATTCTTAGTAACATCATCGAGAATACCTGCAAGCTTAAATAATCCACAAACTTCATCCACATATATTAGGTGTTCATCAGGATGCTTTGTTCCATCTCCTGTAAAAGGATTAGCTAGCAGTTTTTCTATTATACTCGAAGGATACTAATAAGGAATTTCATTTTCAATAGGTTCAGTAGGCTGAGGAGCAACTCTTTGCTCTACTGGTCGGGGTGAAGATACCCCGAACAAGCCCCTCACAGGATTGCTTTCCATAGTAGCAAGTGACAGTAAATTTCAGCACACTATATAAATTTTTCCTCACCAAATTCCACCTACCAAAGGCGCTTCACTCCCCGGCAACGGCGCCAGAAAAGAGTCTTGATGACCCACAAGTATAGGGGATCTATCGTAGTCCTTTTGATAAGTAAGAGTGTCAAACCCAACAAGGAGCAGAAGGAAATGATAAACGGTTTTCAGCAAGGTATTCCCTGCAAGTACTGAAATAAGTGGTAACAGATAGTTTTGTGATGAGATAATTTGTAACGAGCAACAAATAACAAAAGTAAATAAAGTGCAGCAAGGTGGCCCAATCCTTTTTGTAGCAAAGGACAAGCCTGCACAAACTCTTATATAAGGAAAAGCGCTCCCGAGGACACATGGGAATATCGTCAAGCTAGTTTTCATCACGTTCATATGATTCGCGTTCGGTACTTTGATAGTTTGATATGTGGGTGGACCAGTGCTTGGGTGCTGTTCTTACTTGAACAAGAATCCCACTTATGATTAACCTCTATTGCAAGCATCCACAACTACAACAAAAGTATTAAGGTAAACCTAAACATAGCATGAAACATATGGATCCAAATCAGCCCCTTACGAAGCAACGCATAAACTTGGGTTTAAGCTTCTGTCACTCTAGCAACCCATCATCTACTTATTACTTCCCAATGCCTTCCTCTAGGCCCAAATAATGGTGAAGTGTTATGTAGTCGACGTTCACATAACACCACTAGAGGCTAGACAACATACATCTCATCAAAATATCGAACGAATACCAAATTCACATGACTACTAATAGCAAGACTTCTCCCTTGTCCTCAGGAACAAACGTAACTACTCACAAAGAATAAACATGTTCATAATCAGAGGGGTATTAATATGCATATAGGATATGAACATATGATCTTCCACCAATTAAACCAACTAGCATCAACTACAAGGAGTAATTAACACTACTAGCAACCTACTAGCACCAATCCCGGACTTGGAGACAAGAATTGGATACAAGAGATGAACTAGGGTTTTGAGATGAGATGGTGCTGATGAAGATGTTGATGGAGATTGCCCTCTCCCGATGAGAGGAGCATTGGTGATGACGATGGCGATGATTTCCCCCTCCGAGAGGGAAGTTTCCCCGGCAGAACAGCTCTGCCAGAGCTCTAGATTGGATCCGCCAAGGTTCTGCCTCATGGCGGCGGAGTTTCGTCCCGAAAGGTTGCTTCTTATTTTTTTTCGCGACGAAAGACTTCATATAGGAGAAGATGGTCATCGGAGAGCCACCAGGGGGCCCATGAGGTAGGGGAGTACGCCCTAGGGGGGGGGGCTCCCCCCACCCTCGTGAGAAGGGTGTCGGCCCCCTGGTCTTCATCTTTGGCGGGGATTTTTCATTATTTATTATAAGGTGTTCCGTGGAGTTTCAGGACTTTTGGAGTTGTGCAGAATAGGTCTCTAATATTTGCTCCTTTTCCAGCCCAGAATTCCAGCTGCCAGCATTCCCCCTCCTTATGTAAACCTTGTAAAATAAGAGAAAATAGCCATAAGTATTGTGACATAATGTGAAATAACAGCCCATAATGCAATAAATATTGATATAAAAGCATGATGCAAAATGGACGTATCAGTCACTAGCGTCAAACTCCGGTGAACCCCGACCTCGCCGCCCTTCTTCTCCCCTGCCTCAATAGCTCTCTCTCGCAGCACGCCGCCGCCACCATGAACGTCGTCGCTGTGCTCGCAGTCGTCGTCGTTGCCGCGTCACCAACCCCTCCTCCGGCTGGATCCGGGATCCCCATCGCCGGATCTACCCATCCTCGCCGTCTCTGGCCTCCTCTGCGTCGCCCCGCCGCCTCCTTCACGCCGGCGAGCGCTGCTCCGCCGTCCCGCTCGTCAGGCAACGCCTCCCCTGTTCCTGCTTGCATGGGTTGCGAGCCTCTCCAAGGCCCAGCTGGCCCCATCTGCGTGGCCTCCCCTCCGATCTGGGCCTTGGCCCATGGTGAGTAGCTCCCCCAGCCCAAAGTGCTTCAGATATTTCCTGCTGCGAATTTTTCTATTATACCAGGTGAGGGAGTCCTAGACTAAGGGGTCCTCGGGCGTCCGGCCTGTTGG
Source organism: Triticum urartu (assembly GCF_003073215.2). Taxonomy (NCBI): domain Eukaryota; kingdom Viridiplantae; phylum Streptophyta; class Magnoliopsida; order Poales; family Poaceae; genus Triticum; species Triticum urartu. The sequence goes on from NC_053023.1 coordinate 171,757,655, forward strand.
CCATGGGCCGGACTGATGGACTGTGAAGATACGAAGACTGAAGAATGCACCCGTGTCCGGATGGGACTCTCCTTGGTGTGGAAGGCAAGCTTGGAGACCAAATATGTAGATTCCCTTCTTTGTAACCGACCTTGTGTAACCCTAGATCCGTCCGGTGTCTATGTAAACCGGATGACTTAGTTCAGATAGGGCAGATTCATTATCATAGCCATACAAGCTAGATCTCTAGGGTTTAGCCATTACGATCTCGAGGTAGATCAACTCTTGTAATACTCGTATTCATCAATATCAAGCAAGAAGGACGTAGGGTATTACCTCCATAGAGAGGGCCCGAACCTGGGTAAACATCATGTCCCATGTCTCCTATTACCATCGACCTTAGACGCACAGTTCGGGACCCCCTACCCGAGATCCGCCGGTTTTGACACTGACATTGGTGCTTTCATTGAGAGTTCCACTATGCCGTCGACAACAAGATCGATGTCTCACCTTGTTCTCAAGGATAATATCGCCACTGGAGGAACACTAGCTCCAGGCCAAACTCTCTGGCTGGGCGGCTTTACCATGACCGCTTGTTCGGTCATTAAGCCGATGATGACCTCTCGGGTCATCGAAAACCCCCTTCGTATCGATTCCTAACACTCCAAGCAGATGGACCCAGCGGAGCTTTTGGCCTTAAACGAGATCCTAGATCGCATCGCTGCCCTGGGGGTCGCTACAGACTACGATCGGATTGGGCTTAAACCCGATCAGAGAGAAATCAAATCTCCGTCGATCACCCACCAGATAGCGGTAGTCGAGGAGCGAGTCGAGAACTCTTCCTCCATATGAAGGATGGACTATGTCTGAATCTCCAGTCTCGAAGAGCCAGCCACCTACTCGCGAGGCGAAGCATCCTGCCCTCTGAACATAGAATCAGACGACGAGCCTAAGAAATTAGTGGGCATCCCGGAGCCCGATCTGCTAAATTCGGAAGACCTTCAGACACCGGATCCAAGACTGGGGCAAGGTTCAGATTTAAATCCACCCACCCAACCAAATACAAGCGCTCTCATGAGCATAAAACAACAGTCTCAGGAAAAGGTCACCACTTCTGGGCCAGATTCCTTCTTGTCAAAAACAAGATTAAGATTGCCGCGACGAGGAAGCTATCTCAGTGTTCCGCAACAATTGCAGGGACGAAGGAATCCTCAACGCCATCAACCGCCGTCGCATCCTACACTTCGCTAACTTGGCAACTATCGTACAGAAGTACAGTGCAATGGAAAGCGCCTGGAAAACTCAAACAGCTCATTGGGAATCATCAGTCCACACTCAACCCCTTATTCAGGCAAAAAGGGCGCACCCGGGCAACACGCCCCGGTTCAATAGTATAGAAATACAAGTCCAGTATGGGACATAGAACCGTTCTGGAAGGACGGCTCGATGGGCCATGCAAAATACACACGACACCGGATAACATACCAACACATAGCCTTAGAGCATGTTGGATACTCCGACAAGTGGCCAAGAGCGGCGAGGATATCCTCACCAAGAATAACCTAGAACAAAACCCCTAGAGGACAACGACCCCAAAGTACTGACGGTCTTCAAGACATTCGCCTCAAACAATAGGTGCAAAAGAGCACTATGCAGACTCGCCGAAGTTTGTCAAATAGCAGTGACAAACCCTTGGAACGACACGGCTATAACTTTTAATGCCGGCGACGAACCAAAATACAGGACAGTCCGAGCACCAGCCACCTTGGTCCTCAATCCAATCATGGACGTCTTTCGGCTCACCAAGGTCCTCATGGACGGCGACAGCAGACTAAACCTCATCTACGACGATACACTCCACAAAATGGAAATAGACAGGAGCCGCATTGAGCAAAGTAGCACAACCTTCCGAGGAATTATTCCCAGTCGGGAGGCGCGGTGTGTGAGAAAAATAACACTCGACGTGGTATTCGGCACGCCGAAGAGTTATCGGTCCGAAGAAATAACCTTCCAAGCGGCCCCTTTCAACAACGGATATCACGCCCCCTTAGGGCGAGATGCATTTACGCGCTTCCAAGCGGTACCCCATTATGGATACATGAAGCTTAAGATGCCTGGGCCCAACGATATAATCACTCTAGCTAGTGATCCGGACATAGCACTCCGTGCTGAGAATAAAACCGCATCCTTGGCCCTTGAGGCATTATCCGAAGCCCTCGTGGCCGAAGAATTAACCGTGCTGTGCTCCACGGTGGACAAGGATAATGTGGTCCTAGACAAGCGACCCAAATCCACCTCCTTCAAACCAGCAGAAGACATAGTCAAATTCCAACTCCATCCAACGGACCCCAAGAAGACAGCATCCATCGGAGCACAATTAGACCCAACGGTCGACGTCGCGCTACGAGAGTTCCTGCGCGAGAATTGGGATATATTTTCCTGGCACCCTTCTGATATGCCAGGAATCCCATGCGAGTTGGCTGAACACAGCCTCAATATATTAAAGGGATACAAACCGGTGAAGCAAACACTGTGGCGCTTTTCCGAACCCAAACATCAAGCTATGGGGTAGGAGCTAGCCAAGCTAATTGAGGCCAGATTCATCAGAGAAATAAAACATCCGGACTGGCTGGCAAATCTGGTGATGGTACCAAAGAAGGACAAATTCTGGCGGTTGTGCGTCGATTTTAAAGACCTCAATAAGGCTTGCCCTAAGGATCCCTTCCCCCTCCCCCGCATTGATCAGATCATTGATGCTACCACAGGACACGACTCACTGTGTTTCCTTGATGCATATTCCGGATACCATCAAATCAAAATGAAGGAGTCCGATCAAGCTCCAACAGCATTCATTACCCCATATGGGCCATTCTGCTTCAACACCATGCCCTTCGTTCTCAAGAACGCCGGCGCCACATACCAACGCATGATTCAAACATGCCTGGAGAAACAGATCGGCAAGATAGTTGAAGCTTATGTGGACGACATCGTCATAAAAGCTAGGCACGTCGAAACATTAATAGATGATTTACGTCTCACATTCGATAACCTCCGCGCGTATGACATTAAGCTCAATCCTGAAAAGTGCGTTTTTGGCGTCCCCGCCGGAAAACTGCTGGGCTTCATCATTTCCAACAGAGGAATTGAAGCAAATCCAGCCAAAGTCCGAGCTCTGTCACAATTGGCTATGCCAATAGACCTTAAACAAGTCCAAAAGTTCGTGGGTTGCGTAGCAGCTCTAAGCCGCTTTATCTCCAGATTGGGAGAAAAGGCACTACCACTCTATCGCCTTCTACGACGAACCGATCACTTCTAGTGGACGGACGCGGCAACAGCCGGACTGGAGGAAATAAAAACCCTTCTTGCGAGCAACCCAATCCTGGCCGCTCCAAACATCGGCGAACCGATGATGTTATACATATTGGAAACACATCAGGTGGTGAGCGCCGTGCTCGTCGTCGGACGAGAACAGGACGGACACAAATTCCCGCTTCGGAAGCCAGTATACTATGTATCCACTGTCCTTACACCATGCAAATCCCGGTACCCCCATTATCAAAAGATAGCATACGCGGTCTTCATGGCATCCCGAAAGCTTTGTCACTACTTCCAGGAGTGTTCAATCACGGTGGCTTCCGAAGTACCACTCAACGACATTATAAACAACCGCGATGCCACAGGCCGGATTGCCAAATGGGCCATTGAGCTCCTTCCATTTGATATTACATACAAACCACGTTGAGCTATTAAATCCCAAGTACTGGCTGACTTCGTCGCCGAATGGACAGAGGCCGAACTCCCTAAAGAGTACGGCGCATATTCCAATTGGGTTATGTATTTTGATGGCTCCAAAATGCTGGCAGGGCTAGGGGCGGGCATCGTCTTAATGTCACCAACTAGAGACGTCGTTCAGTACATACTCCAAATACTATACACAAACTCCAACAATGCAGCCGAATATGAGGCCTTATTGCATGTTCTCCGGATGGCTGTCTCCATGGGCATACAACGCCTAGAAGTGCGCAGGGACTCAAACCTTGCAATATCTCAAATAAATGGAGACTTCGACGCCAAAGATCCAAAGATGGCAGCTTACCGTAATGCCGTCATAAAAATGTCGGGCCGGTTCGAGGGGCTCGAGTTCCACCATGTGGCTTGAGAAAGTAATCAGGCGGCGGATGTCCTTGCTCGTATCGGTGCTAAGCGCGACCCTGTTCCACCCAATATCTTTCTGGAAAGGCTTTTTAAGCCATCTGTGGTGTGGCAGGGGGAAAACGGCAACACTATTCTGGATCCGAACATAACCCCAGATTCCGAAAACACCGACATCATCGGAGGCTCAGCCACCGAAATAACACCGTCGGCGCATCTCATCATGGCAGTCATTGCTCCATGGACTGAACCCTTCCGGGCCTACCTTAACAAGAAGGAGCTTCCTGAGGACCAGAATGAGGCCCGCTGCATCGTCCGGCATTCGAAGGCCTACAAGGTTCATGACGGAGAGCTCTATAAGAAAAGCGCCACCGGAGTTCTTCAAAGATGTATCTCCGAGGAAGAGGGGCGGCAGCTCTTGGCCGAGATTCACGACGGACTCGGCGATCACCATGCCGCAGCTCGGGCCCTTGTTAGCAAGGCCTTCCGTACAGGGTTTTATTGGCCGACGGCCCGAGCAGATGCACAGGACCTTGTCCAACATTGCGTCGGATGCCAACTCTTCGCCAACCAAAGCCATATGCCCCCCACTTCCTTACAAACAATCCCCATCACTTGGCCTTTTGCGGTCTGGGGATTTGATATGGTCGGACCCCTTATAGGAGGAAGCCATAAGAGAAAGTATCTGCTGGTCATGGTGGATAAATTCACTAACTGGATAGAGGCCAAACCAGTCAAAACGGCCGAAGCGAGGCCGGTAATAGATTTCATATCCGGCGTGGTACACCATTATGGTGTCCCACACAGCATAATCACCGATAATGGCTCTAATTTCATAGCCGATGAAGTGAAAACTTGGTGCGCTAATCTGGGCATTAAGCTCGATTACGCCTCTGTCTATCACCCGCAGACAAATGGTCAAGTCGAACGGGCTAATGGATGAGCGACATCAAACCTAGACTAGTGCGGTCTTTGAAAGAATCAGACAAGCACTGGGTGGAGGAACTTGACTCCGTGCTCTGGGGGCTACAGACCACACCCAACCGCACTACTAGATATACACCTTTCTTCATGGTGTACGGTGTAGAAGCAGTGTTACCCTGCGATATTATTCATGACTCACCTCGAGTGCGCATGTATGAAGAGAGAGAAGCCGAGCTTGATCGGTAGGACAGCTTAGATGCCTTGGAGGAGGAGCGCGACGTCGCAAAATCCCGTCCTGCATTTTATCAATAGCAGGCTCACAGGTATCAAAGAAGAAAGTATGGGCCAAGACTTATAACGTTGGTGAACTCGTTCTACGCCTGCCGGAGAAGAAAAAGGAAAAACTCAAGCCCAAGTGGGAGGGTCCCTTCATCATTGACGAAGTCCTCACCGGAGGAGCGTACCGCATGCGTGGTGCGTCAGACAATCACCTGGAGCCGAACCCCTGGAATGCGGCCAGACTCCGACGATTTTATGCCTAGCGCCGCACTCTGTGTTCGTCTCCATCCTCCTGTTATTAATGTTATTTTTTTCTCTCTCTTTTCTTTTTTTATCTTTTTCGTTTTGCTCTTTAGCCCTACGACTTTGGTATGGCTCGACCGTCCTCCCCTGATGCGTACATCTCCACATATGTACGTTCATTATACCTGGGGGCTTCTCGTACAGAAGCTTGCTATTATCCTTTAAGCATCAAGCTCACCACATATGTGTTTTTTCATATGTACCTTTTCTTCGCCATTATATGCATCGATATGACTTAAGTTTTGGCCAAGCTGGGTTGCCTGGCTCCTGTGCTTATGCCCTACGTTCCCGTTAGTTCGGCTAGGGCATAAAGGGAGCACCTCTGCGATTGTTACTGCCGGGTCATCCGGATGTGTACCTCAGACTGGGTGAAGCCGAAAGCTAGCGTTCTTAAGGGAATACTAGGTCAGAGAATTAAAGATGTTCCCGCATTCATTCCATTATGAAACCCCAGAAGTTACTTACTCTACGATTTTTTTCAATCACAGTTCAGACACGCACATTAAACGCATGCACACCCAGGGAAAGGAACCCTTAACGGAATTATTCTCTCTGGAAGATGTTTCTTACATAATGTAATATAACATAACTAGCCGTATACATATTGTCTGTTCAAGCAACTATGACCCCTATGCCTGGTTCCCATGCATACCCCGGTATATTCTACCGTTAGGGTATTCGGAAACACTCCGCACCTTCGGGTCCAGAGGTCGAAGCGAAAAGGTCATCCATGACAATTGTTTTTATTATCCAGCTAGAAGGAAAGTACATAGTCACTTAGGACTCAAAAACTTCCTCCTCTATACCGTCCAAAAGGCGGTCTAACTTACAATCCTGTTGGGAGTATCTAGCAGCCACCTCTACTTGGCCATATACTAAACTAACGGGAATTTCTTCCCCATTTGACCCTAGCGGTCTGACCCGGGCCATGTGATTCGGATCCAGCTTGGTATATCATGTTTTTACCATGGCCCAGGCTTCTCGCGCACCCTCTCGGCAGGCCGATATCTTCCACAGTCGGATACGCCACCGCGCTCCCTTGAATAGCTCTACAAGCTTCTCCATACTCCCTGGAGGGGAGTCGGATGGCCATAAGGCCTTGGCTACGCTCCGCATTGCCCGACGAGCTTGCTCGTGCAACTCGACAGCCCTTGCAGAAGATCACTTGATGACCCGGACACCTCCTCTTTGGGACGGCCCGTTAATATACCTACAATCACAACTATATTAGCTACTTTTACTTCCAAACTGTTCTACGGTAAATACGGCCACATACTGAATATGCCTTGCAGTTTTTGTTCTCCTTCACGGAGTCTGCCAGCTGGGCCCGCACATCCTTAAGCTCTTCATCCAGCTGGGTGTTCGCATCTTGGAGTTTGTTTTTCTCCTGTCTGACATGGGTGAAAACCCGCTCGCCTGCGGCCTGTAGTCTTTTCGACTCTTTTTCCTCCAATTGATCCGATGATCCTGTTATGAGATAAAGCCGCAGTGTTAATACGGCCGCTACGCAATAATTGTTTGTCGATGGAGGGAAATATCACCGGAGGACGCCGCTTTGGATTTTTCCAGTTAGGCGGTCACTGCGTTCAACTGCGTCCGGCACCTTTCTAGCTCTTGGGCTAGCACGTCGTTCTTCTTCGAAAAAACCTGGTCATGCAGTGATCCTCAAATCAGTTGTCCCAACTACTTTAAGTCTCGGGGGCTACTGGCATATCGTTATCATAGTTAGACGAAGTAAACTTACCTGCACATCTTTTAAATGCTACTTTGTGGCTCTGTTAAGCCCATCTCGAGCATCTCGGATATATGCATCAGCCGAGCTGAAGGCGTTAAATGCCTCCTCTGAAAAGCAAGGGTCTTGTAAAACGGCCCTGTGGCGCCGATGATTCATGGCACTCTCCACTTCCGAGTTTGTGACGGATACGTCATCCGAATCCTCGGCTAGAGGACAGTCCTGCGTCACCCCCGCATCAGCCCCCATCTTCACGGTAGGATCTAGATCCTGGCTGCGGGAAGTTTGGCCGGCCGGGCCCCCAGATATAGTCTGGCACACCTTTTTCCTACTACGAAATAAACAGAAAGTTCACAATTGGATGTGACTGCCAAGTTGCATATTTGCAAATTCATACCTCTTTGATGAAGGCTCGGCTGTACCTTCATTTGCCTTCCTCTTCGAAGGCTTGCCTAGTGTGGGGGACGTTCTCTTCGGAGATGACCTCGGGGCAGCATGGCGTGCCGAGTGCCTCCCCTTTTGAGCACAGGACAGTGCAGTGGGTAAGGAGGAATGAGAAAACTCTCTTGGACAAGGTATCTCCAGATTACTTACATGTGAAGTAGGAAGAAGGCCGGGGTAATCGGCGATGATGGGTACATATGTACCATCATAGCTCATCTGATAGAATATACCATCCTCGAGCTCCACAAATATGTCCGGATCTTCCTCATATCCGGGGTCAAGATCTCGGTTGCGATTCTCCGGCTGCGGGGCAGGGTCACGGATCCCCTCGACAACCTTTTGCCATTCCTGTTATAAACAGATACTATACTGCCTGTCAAGAATGATTCAGGGACTGGAGTAAAATAGTGGAGCTGAAGCTTACCCATCTTGGAGGATTATACATGGAAAACCCGTCTCGATGTTGAAGACGGGTGAACTCCTCTTTCTCCCCTTTATACAGCTCAACCAGTATTTTGGCCAGGGTGGCGGGGGTCTTCGGGCCCTTCCGACCATAGTGTGAGCCGTCGTCTTCCACGTTATAATGCCACATGGGCAGCCCTCTATATTGGAGTGGCTGGACGCCCCGCGCCACAGAGGTCGTCATTACCTCGACTATTGACAATCCGGACTGGGCAAGCGTTTTAATCTTGCCCAGCAGTAGGCTGATCTCTGAACTATCCTCTTCCTCAAGGCTCTAAGGATGCTAGCTATGTCATTTCTTCTGCGGAGCACTTGAAAACTCAGGGAGGCCCATACGGACGGGGTCAGGTAGAGCGACGTCGTTGATATAGAACCATTCGGAATGCCACTCTTCGGAAGCTTTCTTCGGCGTGCCGGACAGGTATCCGGTCCCGGCAATGCGCCACACTTCGGCGCCTCCCACTTCAAAAATTGACCCACCTTGATTACGAGGGGCGAGGCAAAACAATCTTCTCCATAAATCAAAATGGGCCTCGCGGCCCAGGAATAGCTCGCATAGAGCAACGTAACCCGCAATATGAAGAATAGAGGCGGGAGTGAGACTCTGCAGTTGGAGGCCATAATACTCCAGTAGACCTCGGAGGAAGGGATGGATTGGAAATCCGACACCTCTTAATAAGAAAGGGACGAAGCACACTCGTTCTCCCGCAGACGGATTGGGGAAATCCTCCACATGAGTTTTGTTGTTGAAGGAGGCCAATCCTGCTCGGACGGGAACCAGGTCCGCGGGGGGAAGAAAGCCCTATGTTTGCAGCTTCGCAAGCTGACCATGGGATACAGAACATCTCTCCCAATCACCCTTCTTGGAGCCGTGGGGATGAGAGGAAGATCCGGGAGCGCTAGCCATGTTGGGGTGTTTTTTCTTAGCAAGCTCTAAGAATTTTTCGTGGGGTCTGGAATGGATCTGAGATCTATTCTCTTTAAATAGGCACCTTTGTGATACGGTCGGGGTGGTATATGTAAAAATACCCTGACCTCTCACATTCGCTCGACACATGGAAACGGAAGTTGTTGATGCACAGAAGCCGAGGAGTACAACATTAAATGGAAAGCCGAACACACTACTCAGAAGTCATCGATGGAGGAACCCACCTTGCAATGCTGAAGATAATCTATGTGCTGAACACCTCGTCATTGAAGACTGGTTCGGGGGCTACTGAGGGAGTCCCGGACTAAGGGGTCCTCGGGCATCCGGCCTGTTGGCCATGGGCCGGACTGATGGGCTATGAAGATACGAAGACTGAAGACTACACCCGTGTCCGGATGGGGCTCTCCTTGGCGTGGAAGGCAAGCTTGGCGACCAAATATGTAGATTCCCTTCTTTGTAACCGACCTTGTGTAACCCTAGATCCTTCTGGTGTTTATATAAACTGGAGGACTTAGTTCGGAAAGGGTAGATTCATTATCATAGCCATACAAGCTAGACCTCTAGGGTTTAGCCATTACGATCTCGAGGTAGATCAACTCTTGTAATACTCGTATTCATAAATATCAATCAAGCAGGACATAGGGTATTACCTCCATAGAGAGGGCCCGAACCTGGGTAAACATCATGTCCCCTATCTCCTGTTACCATCGACCTTAGACGCACAGTTTGGCCCCCCTACCCGAGATCCGCCAGTTTTGACACCGACACCAGGGAATTTTAGTTTTATAGAAAAGTCCCTAGACTTCATGCATTTAATAACTCCACAACAGTGCATCGGATTAAAATGTTTTATATATGAAAAATGACTAGAATTTCATCTAGTTTCATAATATCCAACTTTCATGCATGTTTAAAATGTTGTTTGTTAAATTTTGCTCTGATCCCATGTTAAAATGCTTTATTTCATAACTAATTAACCGTAGCTCCAAATTTAATAAACTTCATATGAAAATGGGGTATAAAATGCCTAGTTTAACATGGTGACATTACTTTGCATGTTTAATAACTCTAAAATTATGTTTAGGGAAGAACAGTACCAACTTTAAAATATGCACATGAGGTTTTATCGGAATTGTTGTTTGTTGTTTCCGACCTCATTTAAACTTGCCTAAATAGTTAGTTTATTTATGCTTCACCCTCTTGCCATGTTTAACAACATTTAATATTGATGAGTACATAACCGAGAGAGAACTAAATAAGTCATGTGGTGCTTCGTCAATATGCAACTCGTTGCATATTGAGCTCCACTTAATTTGTAGTATTGTTTGTGCATTTGCGATGCCATGCCATGAATCATTAAACCAGACATGCATCATCCTTGGTTGTGCATCATGCCATGTTTATGTGATGGTTCTTTACTATGTTGCTTGCTTCTTTCTGGGTTGCTTCTCGTGTTAGCTTCAGTTTTGTTCCGGAGTTGTGAGGATTCGTTTGACTACGTCCGTTTGTCTTTTTCATGGACTTGTTCTTCTTTATTGCGGGATTTCAGGCAAGATGACCATACCCTCGAAATCACTTCTATCTTTGCTTTCTAGTTGTTCGTTATATCGCTATGTCGCGCTACCTACCACTTGTTTATCATGCTGTAACATCCCAAAATTCTAAATTTTGGAATGTTATAATAAATAGATAGATTTGATTGATTGTTTGATTGATTGTCTGAAAGTGAGTGAATTCGGAACTTTTTGAAAGTTAAATGAGAGGGAATAAAAGGACTTTCCCAAACTTTCATATTTGCTTTCTGATCTCCATGAATTCAAATTATTTTCAAATACAAAACCCTTGAGCGAAGATGATATGACTTCTTCCATTTAAAAAATTAAATGAAGGGGTATTTGAAAATAATTGAATTTCATTTGGAAATATTTCAATTCATAAACTTCATGCAACTCAATGATTTTCACGAGAGAAGATAAAATGACTTCTTCAAATTATGAAATATGAGTTGGGAGTTTCAAAGGATCAATTTCAAGTCCTTTTGGAATTAATTTTTCAATTTGGATTTATTTGAGTTTTATTCAAATTATTTTTCTCCAAAAATAAAATATATGGAAATTAGGGTAACATGATTTCCTACAACAGAAAATTGGAGAAAAATTAATTTGAAATCATTTTGTATTTTAAAAATGATTTTTGTTGGATTTTAATAGACCAGTAGAACTCTTTGAATTATTAGAATTTGTGTGTATTTTATATAATGCTAGGAAAATGTTCATGTCGTAGAAAATCTTTTTCTGAAAATTTTGATATATTATATGCCTATATAATATTTTTAGTTATTTTGCTTTTATTCTTTTGGAACGAAAATGTTTATAAAAAAAAACTCTTCGAACAGTGCCAGGCCGAAGCCCAGCACTGCTCTCTCTCTCTCTCTCTCCGCGCCAGGCCAGCCGGCCCAACAGGCCGTGGCCCCGCCCGCGTCGCCTCGTCTTCGATCTCGGGACGAAGTCCTGAGCGTGGCCGACTCCGCCGCCGCCGTCGAGTCCCGGCCGGGCACGCCTCCCCTTGCCCCTCCTCCACGCCTCCCGAGACCTCCCCTCCCTACCTATATAAGCTGAGGCCCGGGCCCCGTCGCTCCTCTCGCCGCCGCCGCACAACCGCGCTGCCGCCGCATCTACTGCTGCCGTTGCCGCGCCGCCGCTGCACCGCTCGCCGCGTCGTTCGCCGCCGTTGCCTGCGCCGCCGCCCGCGCTTTTCCCTGCCGCCACGTGGAGCTGCCGCCCCGCGCCATTGCCCTCCGCGACCTCCGGAGCCGCCGCCGTCGTCCTCCCGACTCCGGCGATCGCCGCGGTAACCGCCGCTGCTGGAAAACGTCGTTGCTGGTTTTCAAAAGAAAACCCCCGAACCGGTAATAAAACCGCCCGGTCCGGTTTATTTTTAGAGTTAGGTTTTCTTTAAAAAAATGCTAGATCGGATTTGTTGTAAAACCGGTTTTGTTTAGGTTTATTTATTTAATGAACGTTCATTAGTTAGCTTCTTTAGCGAACGGTTTTCGTCGTATAGGTTCTGTAGCGAGCGTTCGCTCGATAGATTTTTCCTTTTTCTTATTTATTTCGTCCAGGGACCTATTCGTGATAATTTTCTTCACAGATTAGTCCCTGTACTTCAATCTATCACTACTTTTTACTCGTTAGTCCAAATCAAACGAAACCAACGCCCACGTCTTCGTTATGATCTCCTCTATCCAGTAAAACAACTCGAACATGTTTTTGAAAAGTTTAAAATTTGAATTAGATCAGATTTGAATTCAAACTTCGTTTGATCATAACTTGAGTTTCGTAGCTCCGTTTGAGTTGATTCTTTTTGCAAATCGAAGCTCTTGACCTAAAAATTCTAATAAGGCCAAATTCACATAATTTTGGTGCTGTTAGAAATTGTTTTATGTTGCAAGACTTATTTGCTTGGTTTCGATGTTTTCTGAATTGTTTTCTTCGTTCTTCCTGATCTTTTGAGTGATTGCTTATGTGTGGTTACTATTGCTTGCTTACGATAGATTGACCGGAGTGTGACGAGTAGATCTATCAAGAGTTTTGAGTGCGAATCATCTTCATCAACATTGCAGGCAAGTTCACACTTTGATCATACCTTTTCTACAACCCAGTTTTATTGCATTAGATCAATCCTCACACATTGCATGATTAGGATCTAATTAAATTGTGGGATGGGAAGTAGATGAGGTAGTACCTATTACCTGTTTATTATCAAACCTTTGGGAGTTACTTCTACGTTTGCTTATTATGCCATGCTATGCTAGTAGACGTGGATTGGGTGAGTGAAATCCATGACAGATGTGAGATTGTTAATTAATGGTTTATCTAAGGTGGCAACCTAACACACATCTGGGTGGATTGAGGCACCTGGGGTTTCCAGGACTTGCCTGTTTTTCTTTGGACCACCACCCAGGCTCAAAGGGATCATGAGATTATTCATACTAGAAACTTCCGTGTGCAGCCACAAGCCATTATGGGCTCTGGCATAGTTGACTAAGTTGTGCGAACTCTTACAGTGGTAGACTAGCAGATGTAGGGGTTGTAGGTGGTACGGTCTACCCGATCGTAAGGTGCTAGTGCTTCTGAAAGACTATGTCTCGGTCATCCGTCTTCTCAAACACCCTATAGTGCGAGAAACCAAACGGAGGCGATCGAGTCTTGTGGGGAAAAGTGCGCAAACCTCTGCAGAGTGTATAAACTAATCATGATTAGCCGTGTCCCCGGTTATGGACATCTTGAGTATCTAGTTCTTGGATTATCCTGTTGATCTCATCACGTTACTTTAAATGAATATTGTTGGGTTTTAATGATGTTACTTAATTGGGATTGAGAATGCTGTGAACCATTCTCAATGTTTAACAACCACCATGATAGTAATTAATCTTATTCCTTTGCAGTAGGGAAAAATTGGCTTTACGCAAAAACCTTATAACCATAGAGCTTTTCCACCAGCCAAATATGCATGTAGTGATAGCCTTTATTCATCATTCTCTATGGTGTGAATTTGCCAGTACATTCAATGTACTGACCCTCTGTGGCTGCAACGTCTCATGTTGCAGGATTATGTTACGACGAGTAAGTGATATGTTAGGGTTACGATTTCTACACTCAACTTTGCCGTTGGTGTTGATGGGAATCCACAACCTTGTTACTTCCGCTATTTTGGATTTGAGGTAATAGTATTTACGTTACTTTTACATGTGATTTACCTCTGTTATAAATGCTCGAGTACTGTGTGTGTCAGCATACCGATCCAGGGATGACACTTAAGCACAGAGACTTGACCCATTCGGGTCGGGTCGCTACACATGCCTCCCATATTGCCATGTCAAGCCTCTAACCCACCTTCCTAGCAAACAATTGTTTGGCTATGTTACCGCTTTTGCTCAGCCCCTCTTATAGCGTTGTTAGTTGCAGGTGAAGCTGAAGTTTGTTCCATGTTGGAACATGGATATTGTTGGGTTATCACAATACCTCTTATTTTAATTAATGCATCTATATACTTGGTAAAGGGTGGAAGGCTCGGCCTTATGCCTGGTGTTTTGTTCCACTCTTGTCGCCCTAGTTTCCGTCATACCAGTGTTATGTTCCTTGATTTTGCATTCCTTACACGGTTGGGTGTTATGGGAAACCCTTGACAGTTCGCTTTGAATAAAACTCCTCCAGCAAGGCCCAACCTTGGATTTACATTTGCCTAAAAACCTAATACCCTTCCCTTGGGTCGGCCAACTCGAGGGTCATCTTTATTTTAACCCCCCGGGCTAGTGCTTCTCTAAGTGTTAGTCCGAATCGGGCAACCTGCGGGGCCACCTCGGGGCAACTTGAGAGCTGGTTTTACTCGTAGCTTGACCTATCCGGTGTTGCCCTAAGAACGAGATATGTGCAGCTCCTATCGGGATTGTCGGCACATCGGGCGGCTTTGCTGGTCTTGTTTTACCATTGTTGAAATGTCTTGTAACCGGGATTCCGAGACTGATCGGGTCTTTTCGGGAGAAGGAATATCCTTCGTTGACCGTGAGAGCTTGTGATGGGCTAAGTTGGGACGCCCCTGCAAGGTATAAACTTTCGAGAGTCGTGCCCATGGTTATGTGGCAGATGGGAATTTGTTAATGTCCAGTTATAGAGAACTTGACACTTGACTTAATTAAAATACGTGAACCGCATGTGTAGCCGTGATGGTCTCTCTCCGGCGGAGTCCAGGAAGTGAACACGGTTCTTGTGTTATGCTTGAACGTAAGTAGTTTCAGGAACACTTCTTAATCACTTCTAGCTTCTCGACCGTTGCGTTGCTTCTCTTCTCGCTCTTATTTTCGTATGTTAGCCACCATATATGCTTAGTGTTTGCTGCAGCTCCACCTCATTACCTTATCCTACTCATAAGCTTAAATAGTCTTGATCTCGCGGGTGTGAGATTGCTGAGTCCTCGTGACTCACAGATACTTCCAAACAGTTGCAGGTGCCGATGATAGCAATGCAGGTGACGCAACCGAGCTCAAG
Source organism: Triticum urartu (assembly GCF_003073215.2). Taxonomy (NCBI): domain Eukaryota; kingdom Viridiplantae; phylum Streptophyta; class Magnoliopsida; order Poales; family Poaceae; genus Triticum; species Triticum urartu. The sequence goes on from NC_053023.1 coordinate 171,772,905, forward strand.
TGGGAGCTCGATGAAGATCTTGATCGTTGTTATGTGTCTTTTCCGGTTGATCAGTAGTGGTGCCCAGTTGGGACGATCGGGGATCTAGCATTTGGGGTTGTCTTCTTTTATTTTGGTTCCGTAGTCGGACCTTTGATTGTACTCTGGATGATGTATGTTTAACTTGTTATTTGTGTGAAGTGGCGATTATAAGCCAACTCTTTATCCCTTTCTTATTCAGTACATGGGATTGTGTGAAGATTACCCCACTTGCGACTAAACCACCATGCGGTTACACCTCTAAGTTGTGCCTCGACACGTGGGAGATATAGCCGCATCATGGGCATTTCAAGTTAGTAATCAGAGCCATCCCCGACTTAGCAGCCCCATGCTTGATCGAATCGCTGACGTTGTTGAGTCTAGAACAAAATGTTTTGAGTCTTAGGATTATATATATCGGAGAGTAGGATTCTTTTTACTCCTCAGTCCTTGGTCTCTCTAGTGAGGCCTCCTGACGTAGAAGTTTTGACTTCCCTCTCCTCAAATTTCACGATTTTTTAGGATCACACGGGTATCTTGGAATCGTTCCGATAGTCTTGTGACGAGAACATTGTTCTTGGTGCCTCCTGACATTTAGGGGTTGTGGCAGTGTCCCTGGGAGTTGAGCTCCGAGGTGTTGTCGTCACAATTTTATCGTTGCAGTTCTGGAATACCTGAGTTTCGCCGACATCGAAATTCCCATTTATGTAGTTGTTGGTGACATAACCTCGACGCCACCCAGTACTGGGGAAGGAGTTCGGGAGTATTGCCATAACTCGTACAACGTATGGTTTTCGAAGGTTGAGGTACACGATTTCCGAAGGTTGGTGAGATAACCTCGACGCCACCCAGTACTGGGGCGGGTATCTTGGTTATGTGTTGAGGGATGGATACAGCTGGATGTAGGGATTGTTAGTTTGGGTGAGATATTATGCTTCCCCTGTATCCCCAACACCTTATTGCATAATCAGAAAGTTTCGGGAGTTTATAGGTGGGAATTCAAGTAGCTCCTAGAATATCTTTCTGACAGATGCATGATATGGGATTGGGTAAATCTCTATCACATGTGTTTGTTCCGGCTTATTCTGTGAGCCAAATCCTTTGTTTTGTTTGAGTTGTGGTATTTGAGTTGCTTCATTGTCAAGTGTTGAATCCATACCTTTCCCTAAGCGGTGTTCTCATATTTCTATGTGGATGCTAATCCTTCTTGATCATCAAGGTTGTCTTTTCAATTCTTTCCAACCGGTGTGTTTCTCGTCAAGTGGATCCGATCATTTTCAACATTCGCATGATTAATTCTAAGTCCTCTCAACGGTGTTTGTTTCATCCGTCCCAAGTTGTCTTTGTTTTCCCCCCCCCCCCCCCCTTTTTTTTCAAGGAATCAGATTTCTTAATCAAGTATCCTTTTATTGATGGGAGGTCTCTCCATTCTTTTCTGTCAATGTTCTTGCCTGGTGGTTCTCGTGAAGATGCTCTACTAGTTCATCATTCTTCGTTCTCTTTCTTCTCCGGTGGATTCAAGTCAAGCTTTGTCGATCATATCCTTTCTTCGTTTCAAATGTCTTCTCATGCCGGTGCACCTCTTAATCATCCACTTCTCGCTATTCAATTGTTCCGGAGTGTCGAAGATATCTCAGAAGATTCACATTCCATTCTAGATCTGTTCAAGTTATTTTAAGGTTGTTATCTCATTCAAGCCATTTAATTCAACCGGCGCAATCTCTCTTTTAGATCATTCCAACGGTGTTTCTCTTGAGTGGGCCCTAACCCAGAGGTCTTTCCCAGGATCTTACCTGACTCTTCTAATTTTCTCGGAGCTATTCCCAAATCTTCTAAAGTTTGACGTAAGAATGAATTTTCATCAGTCAATTGCCTTCTCCAATATCGTTTTCAAATTCTTTTCATCTTTAGCTCAACCTTTCCTCTTTTAATCATTCTGGAGTGTCTCAACCATTCTTAATGGTGTCTCTCATCGTCATTCTCGGATTTGGAGACCGAAGAAGAGTTTCTCTTCAATCATATTTATTCTTTTGAAGATTCATGGTTCTAGCTTCATGCCATCCTCTCATAATTATTTCCGATTGTGAGAATAATTTTCACCCATCCAAAGCAATTCAGGAGTCTTTTCAGTTTGATTCTCCGGAGCCCATCATCTCAGAATTATTCATTCCAGCTTTCAGCTCTCATTCTCCAAATCTTACCGGTGCATCGCTCAAATATCCTCTAATCAGTTCATTATCTCTTTGTTCTCATGTATCTAAATCCTAGCAAGTATCTTCATTCATTTTCTAATTCTTCCCGGTGTTTCTTTATCTTTTCCTCGTTTATTTTCAATTCTTATAGTGTTTTGTTCAACATTCCTCTTCCTAGGTTCTCATATCAATTCATTCGTTCTTTACAATCCTACTGGTGGATCGTTGAAGACCTTCCTCAAGTTTGTGCTATATCTCTCTTAATCCTTTCTATGAGAATAAGTAGTATGCCAAACCCGTTGCTTGTCATCAATTTAAATTGGTGTAGGATACGCATAACATAATTCTTATTATTGTTTCGTCCAAGTGATCAAATTTCTTCTTCCGGAGTTGTTCATCATATCACAATCTCGGTTCAAGATGCTTCATCTTTTGTTTTCCAGAGCTCCAAGTTTTCCGCATTATCTCATCGCAAAGCTCCATCTAAAATCATTGCAAGGCTTCATGTTGTTCTTTTCAACCTCCTTTCGTATGATCATTCTTTTATTACTGGAGTTCTCACGAAGACTTAACATGGTGGTTCGTCAAGGTTTCTTTTCATTCTTCAATTATTCTTCAAGATTTCTCTCGAAGTTAAGTTCCGCCAAGCTATACTAAAAAATAAACATGGTGTTAAACACATGTCTTGTTTTGAGGAGGTCAAGCATTATTCATCTTGCATTCTGAAGTGCAATTCTTTCACATCTCATCTTTTGAGGTGGTGTTATGTCATTGTTGATAATTTCCCTTCGTGTTTCATGATTCACAAGTTTTCAAGAGTGACATATCTAAATCCATCAGTTTCTCTTCGCTCAAGACATCTTTTCAACCAATGAATCTCTTCATTACAGTTATCTTGGGTTATATTTCACCTAAAGCTTTCCCTAAGGATTGTTGCTATTTATGGTGCTCATAAATGACCCAAGTTCTTCATTTATCCTCCCGATGAAATAAGCTTCTCATGTCCTTGTTGATGTCAATCCAATCCATTGTTTCCGTAAGTGGCAGGTTGTTACCTCATAATTTTGAGAAGTTCACCATAAGCCCACTACAAGCTTAATCATTCCGTCGTTGGTTTTCCAACAACTCTGTTTTAACCTTCTTGGAAGAGTGCTTTCCTAGTTCATTTGTGGCAGAAGTTGTCATTTTCTTCTTCGTCCCTTTATCCCAATGATCTAGCTTCTATTCGTTCGTTCTGAAGGCATTGTGATGTTGCTCTATTCGACCCATCATCCCATTTTCTTCAAAGATCATGTTTTTTCCTTTTGCTTATCCATTCAACCGGAGTGTCGTCTCCTTCATTCAAGTTCTCTCATATTATCAAGTTTTGCCTCCCTTCTCAACCGGAGTGCCGTCTGAAATCTTTCTTACCCCTTGTGCCATTCTTTCAATAGTCCCGGAGGCAGTGTGTTGTTGATACCATCAAGTATCCTCTTATCTTGTCAAGTTCATGTTGAATTATTTCCATTTACAGTCAGAGTGCTGTCCAAATTATACCGTTCTTATTCCTTCTCTATCTTGTTATAACCAGAGTGTTGTGTCTATCATTCCTCTTATAACCGGACTCTCATCCAAGTGCTTTCATTTTGCCAAGATCATATTCTTTACCTTCCATGTCCAACCGGAGTGTTGTCGTAATTGATCCTTATCGTTCCTTGTACATCTCGTTTCATTCGGAGTGCTTGCATGTACTTCCTATCCATCACAACCCTTTTTCTTATGTCTTTCAACCTACAAGGTTCTAGTATTGTTCCTTGTTCCTCTTTTCTAACGGAATGTTTTCAACTTTGTTCATCTTCGTTGTATTCTGTCTTTCAATTTGTTCAACCTTGCAAGGTTCTCTGGTTTCACTCATTTGTCAGAGAAGCAACTTAGTTTTACCTCTTCTCTTCCTCTTCCGTTTCCCTCTGGTGCCATCCTTAGATCTCGGGACGAGATCCTCTTGTAGTCGTGGAGTGTTGTAACTGTTGGGGAACGTAGTAATTTCAAAAAAATTCCTACACACACACAAGATCATGGTGATGCATAGCAACGAGAGGGGAGAGTGTGATCTACGTACCCTTGTAGATCGACAGCGGAAGCGTTAGCACAACACGGTTGATGTAGTCGTACGTCTTCACGGCCCGACCGATCAAGCACCGAAACTACGGCACCTCCGAGTTCTAGCACACGTTCAGCTCGATGACGATCCCCGGACTCTGATCCAGCAAAGTGTCGGGGAAGAGTTCCGTCAGCACGACGGCGTGGTGACGATCTTGATGTACCACCGTCGCAGGGCTTCGCCTAAGCACCGCTACAATATTATCAAGGATTATGGTGGAAGGGGGCACCGCACACGGCTAAGAATATGATCATGTGGATCAACTTGTGTGTCTAGGGGTGCCCCCTGCCCCCGTATATAAAGGATCAAGGGGGGGGGTGCGGCCGGCCAGGAGGAGGGCATGCCAGGAGGAGGGGGAAATAGGATTCGGTAGGGGGAAAGAGGAGAGAGAGAAGGAAGGGGGGGTGCCGCCCCCTCTCCTTGTCCTATTCGGACTAGGGGGGGGCGCGGCCCAGCCCTGGCCACCTCTCCTCTCTTCCACTAAAGCCCACTAAGGCCCATATACCTCCCTGGGGGTTCCGGTAACCTCCCGGTACTCCGGTAAAATCCCGATTTCACCCGGAACACTTCCGATATCCAAATATAGGCTTCCAATATATCAATATTTATGTCTCGACCATTTCGAGACTCCTCGTCATGTCCGTGATCACATCCGGGACTCCGAACAAATCTTCGGTACATCAAAATGCATAAACTCATAATATAACTGTCATCGAAACCTTAAGCATGCGGACCCTACGGGTTCGAGAACAATGTAGACATGACCGAGACACGTCTCCGGTCAATAACCAATAGCGGAACCTGGATGCTCATATTGGCTCCTACATATTCTACGAAGATCTTTATCGGTCAGACCGCATAACAACATACGTTGTTCCCTTTGTCATCGGTATATTACTTGCCCGAGATTCGATCGTCGGTATCTCAATACCTAGTTCAATCTCGTTATCGGCAAGTCTCTTTACTCGTTCCGTAATACATCATCTCGCAACTAACTCATTAGTTGCAATGCTTGCAAGGGTTAGGTGATGTGCATTACCGAGAGGGCCCAGAGATACCTCTCCGATAATCGGAGTGACAAATCCTAATCTTGAAATACGCCAACCCAACATGTACCTTTGGAGACACCTATAGAGCTCCTTTATAATCACCCAGTTACGTTGTGACGTTTGGTAGCACACAAAGTGTTCCTCCGGTAAACGGGAGTTGCATAATCTCATAGTCATAGGAACATGTATAAGTCATGAAGAAAACAATAGCAACATACTGAACGATCGAGTGCTAAGCTAACAGAATGGGTCAAGTCAATCACATCATTCTCCTAATGATGTGATCCCGTTAATCAAATAACAACTCTTTGTCTATGGTTAGGAAACATAACCATCTTTGACTAACGAGCTAGTCAAGTAGAGGCATACTAGTGACACTCTGTTTGTCTATGTATTCACACATGTATTATTTTTCCGGTTAATACAATTCTAGCATGAATAATAAACATTTATCATGAAATAAGGAAATAAATAATAACTTTATTATTGCCTCTAGGGCATATTTCCTTCAGTCTCCCACTTGCACTAGAGTCAATAATCTAGTTCACATTGCCATGTGATCTAACATCAATAGTTCACATCTTTATGTGGTTAACACCCATAGTTCACATCGATATGTGACCAACACCCAAAGGGTTTACTAGAGTCAGTAATCTAGTTCATATTGCTATGTGATTAACACCCAAAGAGTACTAAGGTGTGATCATGTTTTGCCTGTGAGAGAAGTTTAGTCAACGGGTCTGCCATATTCGGATCCGTAAGTATTTTGCAATTTTCTATGTCTACAATGCTCTGCACGGAGCTACTTTATCTAATTGCTCCCACTATGAATATGTATCTAGATGAAGATTAAGAGTCATCCAGATCAGTGCCAAAACTTGTATCGACGTAACCCTTTTACGACGAACCTTTTGTCACCTCCATAATTGAGAAACATATCCTTATTCCACCAAGGATAATTTTGACCGCTGTCCAGTGATCTACTCCTAGATCACTATTGTACTCCCTTGCCAAAATTAGTGTAGGGTATACAATAGGTCTGGTACACAGCATGGCATACTTTATAGAACCTATGGCCAAGGCATAGGGAATGATTTTCATTCTCATTCTATTTTCTGCCGTGGTCGGGCTTTGAGTCTTACTCAACTTCACACCATGTAACACAGGCAAGAATTCTTTCTTTGACTGTTCCATTTTGAACTACTTCAAAATCTTGTCAAGGTATGTACTAATTGAAAAAACTTATCAAGCGTCTTGATCTGTCTCTATAGATCTTTATGCTCAATATGTAAGCAGCTTCACCGAGGTCTTTCTTTGAAAAACTTCTTTCAAAACACTCCTTTATGCTTTGCAAAATAATTCTACATTATTTCCGGTCAACAATATGTCATTCACATGTACTTATCAGAAATGCTGTAGTGCTCCCACTCACTTTCTTGTAAATACAGGCTTCACCTCAAGTCTGTATAAAACTATATGCTTTGATCAACTTATCAAAACGTATATTCCAACTCTGAGATGCTTGCACCAGTCCATAGATGGATCGCTGGAGCTTGCATATTTTGTTAGCACCTTTAGGATTGACAAAACCTTCTGATTGCATCATATACAACTCTTCTTTAAATCCATCAAGGAATGTAGTTTTGTTTATCCATTTGCCAGATTTCATAAAAATGCGGCAATTGCTAACATGATTTGGACAGACTTAAGCATCACTACGAGTGAGAAAATTTCATCGTAGTCAACACCTTGAACTTTGTCAAAAACCTTTTTCGACAAGTCTAGCTTTGTAGATAGTAATACTACTATCAGCGTCCGTCTTCCTCTTGAAGATCCATTTATTTTCTATGGCTTGCCGATCATCGGGCAAATCCATCAAAGTCCATACTTTGTTCTCATACATGTTCTCATACATGGATCATATCTTAAATTTCATGGCCTCAAACCATTTCGCGGAATCTGGGCTCAACATCGATTCCTCATAGTTCGCAAGTTCGTCATGTTCTAGTAACATGACTTCCAGAACAGGATTACCGTACCACTCTGGTGCGGATCTCACTCTGGTTTACCTACGAGATTCGGTAGTAACTTGATCTGAAGTTACATGATCATCATCATTAGCTTCCTCACTAATTGGTGTAGTAGTCACAAGAAAAGATTTCTTTGATGAACTACTTTCCAATAAGGGAGAAGGTACAGTTACCTCGTCAAGTTCTACTTTCCTCCCACTCACTTCTTTCGAGAGAAGCTCCTTCTCTAGAAAGTTTCCGAATTTAGCAACAAAAGTCTTGCCTTCGGATCTGTGATAGAAGGTGTATCCAATAGTTTCCTTTGGATATCCTATGAAGACACATTTCTCAGATTTGGGTTCGAGCTTATCAGGTTGAAGTTTTTTTTCACATAAGCATCGCAACCTCAAACTTTAAGGAACGATAGCTTAGGTTTCTTGTCAAACCATAGTTTATACGGTGTCGTCTCAACGGATTTAGATGGTGCCCTATTTAACGTGAATGCAGCTGTCTCTAATGCATAATCGCAAAATGATAGTGGTAGATTGGTAAGAGACATCATAGTTCGCACCATATCTAATAAAGTACGGTTATGACATTCGGACACACCATTATGCTGTGGTGTTCCAGGTGGCATGAGTAGTGAAACTATTTCACATTGTTTTTAACTGAAGGCCAAACTCGTAACTCAAATATTTTACTTCTACGATCATATCGTAGAAACTTTTTATTTTTGTTACGATGATTCTCCACTTCACTCTGAAATTCTTTGAACTTTTCAAATGTTTCAGACTTGTGTTTCATCAAGTAGATATACCCATATCTGCTCAAATCATCTGTGAAGGTCAGAAAATAACGATACCTGCCGCGAGCCTCAACACTCATCGGATCACATACATCAGTATGTATTATTTCCAATAAGTCAGTTGCTCGCTCCATTGTTCCGGAGAACGGAGTCTTAGTCATCTTGCCCATAAGGCATGGTTCACCCGGAACACTTCCGATATCCAAATATAGGCTTCCAATATATCAATCTTTATGTCTCGACCATTTCGAGACTCCTCGTCATGTCCGTGATCACATCCGGGACTCCGAACAAATCTTCGGTACATCAAAATGCATAAACTCATAATATAACTGTCATCGAAACCTTAAGCGTGCGGACCCTACGGGTTCGAGAACAATGTAGTCATGACCGAGACACGTCTCCGGTCAATAACCAATAGCGGAACCTGGATGCTCATATTGGCTCCTACATATTCTACAAAGATCTTTATCCGTCAGGCCGCATAACAACATACATTGTTCCCTTTGTCATCGGTATGTTACTTGTCCGAGATTCGATCGTCGGTATCTCAATACCTAGTTCAATCTCGTTACCGGCAAGTCTCTTTACTCATTCCGTAATACATCATCTCGCAACTAACTAATTAGTTGCAATGCTTGCAAGGCTTAGGTGATGTGCATTACCGAGAGGGCCGAGAGATACCTCTCCGACAATCGGAGTGACAAATCCTAATCTCGAAATACGCCAACACAACATGTACCTTTGGAGACACCTGTAGAGCTCCTTTATAATCACCCAGTTACGTTGTGACGTTTGGTAGCACACAAAGTGTTCATCCGGTAAACGGGAGTTGCATAATCTCATAGTCATAGGAACATGTATAAGTCATGAAGAAAGCAATAGCAACATACTAAACGATCGAGTGCTAAGCTAACGGAATGGGTCAAGTCAATCACATCATTCTCCTAATGATGTGATCCCGTTAATCAAATAACAACTCTTTGTCTATGGTTAGGAAACATAACCATCTTTGATTAACGAGCTAGTCAAGTAGAGGCATACTAGTGACACTCTGTTTGTCTATGTATTCACACATGTATTATGTTTCCAGTTAATACAATTCTAGCATGAATAATAAACATTTATCATGAAATAAGGAAATAAATAATAACTTTATTATTGCCTCTAGGGCATATTTCCTTCAGTAACGCCTCGAGACCGATGTGCTAGGTGTCTTCCAGTTATGCGCCATCGTTGCCATGCCATTCGCTTGCATGTTGCATCTTGCCATGTCATCATCCGCATTGCATCTGCATGTTCTCAAAACTTGCATCCGTTTAGGTCTCCCAGTTCTTTCCGTTATCCGTTCTGAGCCCTGACACACTTGCACGCGCCCGCGATATGTCCGAAATATTATTTTATAAGTGACCGTAAACTGTTCTCAAAATGGGGTGAATTTGGCGTGCGGTCTAGTTATAGTGTAGGTAGGCCGCCTGCCAAGTTTCTTCGCATTCGGAGTCCGTTTGATGCCCCAACAGATAGCTATAGCGGCAGTATAGCCGGTCTGTCGTCGGACGTTTTCGGTCTCCGGAAACAGTCGCCGAGCTGCATTCATCCTATTTCCTCTCAGTCCAACCCATCTGCACAGCCCACCTGCAGCCCACCTACTCCCCCTCCGCTCCGGACCGTCCGATGGCGATCGAACGACTCCAAAACGGAGCAAAACCCCCTCTCCTAGACCCCTGCCTATAAATGGACGGCCTTCCCCTTCCTTTTTTGTCTAAACCTAGCCCCTACCCTCTCCCCTAACCTCCAGCCGCCGCTTCCTCCTCGTTTTCAGCGCCGATCCACCCCGCCGCCACCACTTGGTGCTTCCCCACTGGCTAGCGCCGCCGCAGCCGCTGGCCTCCACCACTCCCGCGCCTCCACGCGTTCTCTTACCCGCTCCCCGCCGCCGCAGCCCTGGAGGCCCATCGCGAGCCCGCCCCAGGCCCGAACGGGGCCAAGCCAGCCCGCTCGCTGCCGCCGCTCCCGCACGCGAGCGCTCCGCCAGGGACCCGAGCTCTCGCTCGACCCCGTCTCCCCGTGCCGCATGCTCGGCCCCGTCGCCTCATGGGAGGCCACGCGCGCACCGTCACCAGCGTCAAACTCCATGAGCCCCAACCTCGCCACCCTTCTTCTCCCCCGCCTCACTAGCTCTCTCTCTCTCTCTCTCTCTCTCGCAGCACGCCGCCGCCGTGCTCGCAGTCGTCGTCGTTGCCGCGACACCAACCCCTCCTCCCGCCGGATCCGGGACCCCCATCGCCGGATCTACCCATCCCCGCCGTCCCCGGCCTCCTCCGCGTTGCCCCACCACCTCCTTCACGCTGGCAAGCGCTTCTCTGCCGTCCCGCTCGTCAGGCAACGCCTCCCCTGTTCCTGGTTGCGTTGGTTGCGAGCCTCTCCAAGGCCTAGCTGGCCCCATCTGCATGGCCTCCCCTCCGATCTATGCCTTGGCCCATGGTGAGCAGCTCCCCCAGCCCAGAGTGCTTCAGATACGGCCCGATGTGTTTTTTTCCTTGCTGCGAATTTTTCTATTATACCAGGGAATTGTAGTTTTACAGAAAAGTCCCTAGACTTCATGCATTTAATTACTCCACAACAGTGCATCAGATCAAAATGTTTTATATATGAAAAATGACTAGAATTTCATATAGTTTCACAATATCCAACTTTCATGCATGTTTAAAATGTTTAAAATGTTTTTTATTAAATTTTTCTCTAATGCCATGTTAAAATGCTCTATTTCATAACTAAATAACCATTGCTCCAAATTTAGTAAAGTTTATATGAAAATGGGGTAGAAAAATTCCTAGTTTAACATGGTGACATTACTTTGCATGTTTAATAACTCTAAAATTATGTTTAGGGAAGAACAGTAACAACTTTGAAATATGCACATGAGGTTTTACCGGAATTGTTGTTTGTTGTTTCCGGCCTCATTTAAACTTGCCTAAATAGTTAGTTTATTTATGCTTCACCCTCTTGCCATGTTTAACAACATTTAATATTGATGAGTACATAACCGAGAGAGAACTAAATAAGTCATGTGGTGTTTCATCAATATGCAACTCGTTGCATATTGAGCTCCACTTAATTTGTAGTATTGTTTGTGCACTTTGCCATGCCATGCCATGAATCATTAAACCGGGCTTGCATCATCCTTGGTTGTGCATCATGCCATGTTTATGTGATGGTTGTTTACTATGTTGCTTGCTTCTTTCCGAGTTGCTTCTCGCGTTAGCTTCGGTTTCGTTCCGGAGTTGTGAGGATTCGTTCGACTACGTCCGTTTGTCTTCTTCATGGACTCGTTCTTCTTCCTTGCGGGATTTCAGGCAAGATGACCATACCCTCGAAATCACTTCTATCTTTGCTTGCTAGTTGTTCATTCTATCGCTATGTCGCGCTACCTACCACTTGTTTATCATGCCTCCCATATTGACATGTCAAGCCTCTAACCCACCTTCCTAGCAAACCGTTGTTTGGCTATGTTACCGCTTTTGCTCAGCTCCTCTTATAGCGTTGTTAGTTGCAGGTGAAGATGAAGTTTGTTCCATGTTGGAACATGGATATTGTTGGGTTATAACAATACCTCTTATTTTAATTAATGCATCTATATACTTGGTAAAGGGTGGAGGCTCGGCCTTATGCCTGGTGTTTTGTTCCACTCTTGCCGCCCTAGTTTCCGTTATACCGGTGTTATGTTCCTTGATTTTGTGTTCCTTACCCGGTTGAGTGTTATAGGAACCCCTTGACAGTTCGCTTTGAATACAACTACTCCAGCAACCTATTACCCTTCCCTTGGGTCGGCCAACCCGAGGGTCATCTTTATTTTATCCCCCCCCGGGCCAGTGCTTCTCTAAGTGTTGGTCCGAACCGGGCAACCTGTGGGGTCACCTCAGGGCAACTTGAGGGCTGGTTTTACTTGTAGCTTGACCTATCCGGTGTTGCCCTGAGAACGAGATATGTGCAGCTCCTATAGGGATTGTCGGCACATCGGGAGGCTTTGCTGGTCTTGTTTTACCATTGTCGAAATGTCTTGTAACTGGGATTCCGAGACGGATCGGGTCTTTCCAGGAGAAGGAATATCCTTCGTTGACCGTTAGAGTTTGTGATGGTCTAAGTTGGGACACCCCTGTAGGGTATAAACTTTCGAGAGCCATGCCCATGGTTATGTGGTAGATGGGAATTTGTTAATGTCCGGTTGTAGAGAACTTGGCACTTGACTTAATTAAAATAGATCAACCATGTGGGTAGCCGCGATGGTCTCTTTCCGGCGGAGTCCGGGAAGTGAACACGGTTCTTGTGTTATGCTTGAACGTAAGTAGTTTCAGGATGACTTCTTGATCACTTCTAGCTTCTTGACCGTTGCGTTGCTTCTCTTCTCACTCTTATTTGTGTATGTTAGCCACCATATATGCTTAGTGCTTGCTGCAGCTCCACCTCATTACCTTATCCTACCCATAAGCTTAAATAGTCTTGATCTCGCGGGTGTGAGATTGCTGAGTCCTCGTGACTCACAGATACTTCCAAACAGTTGCAGGTGCCGATGATAGCAGTGCAGGTGACGCAACCGAGCTCAAGTGGGAGCTCGATGAAGATCTTGATCGTTGTTATGTGTCTTTTCCGGTTGATCAGTAGTGGTGCACAGTTGGGACGATCGGGGATCTAGCATTTGGGGTTGTCTTCTTTTATTTTGGTTCCGTAGTCGGACCTTTGATTGTACTCTGGATGATGTATGTTTAACTTATTATTTGTGTGAAGTGGCGATTGTAAGCCAACTCTTTGTCCCTTTCTTATTTAGTACATGGGATTGTGTGAAGATTACCTCACTTGCGACTAAACCACCATGCAGTTACGCCTCTAAGTTGTGCCTCGACACGTGGGAGATATAGCAACATTGTAGGCATTTCATGGTTGTTCTATTTATATGAGTAATATCTTTTATGGTCATGCACCCCTGATGAGTGGTCTATTTTTACTAAATCTTGATGGTAGCGATACACATGTTCATAGTATTGAGGCCAACAGATGAAGAGTTGATAATAATAGTGCAACTTATTTGTGGCACTGCCGTTTAGGTCATATTGGTGTAAAGCGCATGAAGAAACTCCATTCTGATGGGCTTTAAGAATCACTTGATTATGAATCACTTGGTACTTGCGAACCATGCCTCATGGGCAAGATGACTAAAACGCCGTTCTCCGGTACAATGGAGCGAGCAACAGATTTATTGGAAATCATACATACTGATGTATGTGGTCCAATGAATATAGAGGCTCGCGGCGGATATCGTTATTTTCTCACCTTCACAGATGATTTGAGCATATATGGGTATGTCTAATTGATGAAACATAAGTCTGAAACATTTGAAAAGTTCAAAGAATTTCAGAGTGAAGTGGAAAATCATCGTAACAAGAAAATAAAGTTTCTACGATCTGATCGTGGAGGAGAATATTTGAGTTACGAGTTTGGTCTTCATTTGAAACAATGTGGAATAGTTTCGCAACTCACGCCACCCAGAACACCACAACTTAATGGTGTGTCCGAACGTCGTAATCATACTTTACTAGATATGGTGCGATCTATGATGTCTCTCACTGATTTACCGCTATCGTTTTGGGGTTACGCTTTAGAGACAGCTGCATTCACGTTAAATATGGCACCATCTAAATCCGTTGGCATGACACCTTATGAACTATGGTTTGGCAAGAAACCCAGGTTGTCGTTTCTTAAAGTTTGGGGCTGCGATGCTTATGTGAAAAAGCAACCTGATAAGCTCGAACCCAAATCGGAGAAATGTGTCTTCATAGGATACCCAAAGGAGACTGTTGGGTACACCTTCTATCACAGATCCGAAGGCAAGATATTCGTTGCTAAGAATGGATCCTTTCTAGAGAAGGAGTTTCTCTCGAAAGAAGTGAGTGGGAGGAAAGTAGAACTTGACGAGGTAATTGTACCTTCTCCCTTATTGGAAAGTAGTTCATCACTGAAATCAGTTCCAGTGATTCCTACACCAGTAAGTGAGGAAGCTAATGATGATGATCATGAAACTTCTGATCAAGTTACTACCGAACCTCGTAGGTCAACCAGAGTAAGATCTCACCAGAGTGGTACGGTAATCCTGTTCTGGAAGTCATGTTACTTGACCATGACGAACCTACGAACTATGAGGAAGCGATGATGAGCCCAGATTCCGCAAAATGGCTTGAGGCCATGAAATCTGAGATGGGATCCATGTATGAGAACAAAGTATGGACTTTGGTTGACTTGCCCAATGATCGGACAAGCCATCAAGAATAAATGGATCTTCAAGAAGAAGATTGACGGTGACGGTAATGTTACTGTCTACAAAGCTCGACTTGTTGCAAAAGGTTTTCGACAAGTTCAAGGAGTTGACTACGATGAGACCTTCTCACCCGTAGCGATGCTTAAGTCCATCCGAATCATGTTAGCAATTGCCGCATTTTCTATGATTATGAAATTGCAAATGGATGTAAAGACTGCATTCCTGAATGGATTTCTGGAAGAAGAGTTGTATATGATGCAACCTGAAGGTTTTATCGATCCAAAGGGTGCTAACAAAGTGTGCAAGCTCCAGCGATCCATCTATGGACTGGTGCAAGCATCTCGGAGTTGGAATAAATGTTTTGATAGTGTGATCAAAGCATATGGTTTTATACAGACTTTTGGAGAAGCCTGTATTTACAAGAAAGTGAGTGGGAGCTGTAGAATTTCTAATATTATATGTGGATGACATATTATTGATTGGAAATGATATAGAATTTCTGGATAGCATAAAAGGATACTTGAATAAGAGTTTTTCAATGAAAGACCTCGGTGAAGCTGCTTATATATTGGGCATCAATATCTATAGAGATAGATCAAGACGCTTAATTGGACTTTCACAAAGCACATACCTTGACAAAGTTTTGAAGAAGTTCAAAATCGGTCAAGTAAAGAAAGGGTTCTTGCCTATGTTACAAGGTGTGAAGTTGAGTCAGACTAAATGCCCGATCACTGCAGAAGATAGAGAGAAAATGAAAGGTGCTTCCTATGCTTCAGCCATAGGCTCTATCATATATGCAATGCTGTGTACCAGGCCTGATGTGTGCCTTGCTATAAGTTTAGCAGGGAGGTACCAAAGTAATCCAGGAGTGGATCACTGGACAGCAGTCAAGAACATCCTGAAATACCTGAAAAGGACTAAGGATATGTTTCTCGTTTATGGAGGTGACAAAGAGCTCGCTGTAAATGGTTACGCCGATGCAAGCTTTGACACTGATCCGGATGACTCTAAGTCACAAACCGGATACATGTTTTTATTAAATGGAGGAGCTGTCAGTTGGTGCAGTTCCAAGCAAAGCGTCATGGCGGGGTCTACGTGTGAAGCAGAATACATAGCTGCTTTGAAAGCAGCAAATGAAGGAGTCTAGATGAAAGAGTTCATATCCAATGAATCAGCAACTTGAGTATGAAGGCGTTAGCCGACTCAAAATAGTGAGTGGTCTTTTGTTTACTTGATTCCATTGTTACAACAGGATATAAAATTGGATATATAAATCTTACAATCTACTATATTTGCTGGTGACCTTGATTCTTTATGAGGTACTCCGGTTGTACTCACCTGCTGTCGCATTCTTTCGTAAAATGTACAAGGAGATAAAGATTGGGGGCATCACATACCCCGCCAGTGTTCTCATTGAGCTTCCCCTGTTGTTAATGAACCATGACCCAGAGATATGGGGAAGGGACGTACATGAGTTCAAGCCGGAGGGGTTCACCAATGCGATCTCCCAGGCATCCAAGAATCCTAGTGCATTCCTACCATTCAGTTGGGGTCCACGTATCTGCATTGACCAACAATTCGCCCTTCTTGAGGCTAAGATGGCATTTTGCACGATCCTTCAATGCTTTGAGTTTGAGCTCGCACCATCATACACTCATGCGGTAGATAACATCAGGCTGATGCGTCCAATGCATGGTGCGCAAATCAAGCTTAGGGCAATTTGATCATCACCCACGACAATCTACATGTTGTGCACTATTTGCTGTCGTGTGCCTAAAAATATAATAATGCATTAAAATACCAATGGGATTCAGACTTCACATGAACCATTTTTTGTGCCTTTACAACTAAGGCCAAGTTGGTGGTTGTCATTTGGTATCACCACCCACTCAGTCCTCCACATATACACTATATCCTTGATACCATGCACATATATGGTCCTAGCCCATACAAACTCCGTGCTTGGAGCTCTCTGCCGTGCAACTTGTTTGACTATTGTGCGTGTGTGGTCCCAATGCCAGCGGCGATCTTTCGAACCCAATGTGCGTGATTACTAAGCACATCACATCTTATATTGAAAAAAGAATACTCGCACTCTGACGCCGTCCTCTGTGGCCCCGGCAGCTGTAGGGGAACACAGTATTTCAAAAAATATACCTACGATCACGCAAGATCTTTCTAGGAGATGCATAGAAACGAGAGGGGAGAGTGTGTCTACGTACCCTCGTAGATCGAAAGCGGAAGCGTTCAGTAACGCGGTTGATGTAGTCGAACATCTTCGCGATCCAAGCGATCCAAGTACCGAACGCATGGCACCTCCGCGATCAGCACACGTTCAGCTCGATGACGTCCCTCGAACTCTTGATCCAGCTGAGGCCGAGGGAGAGTTCCGTCAGCACGGCGGCGTGTTGACGGTGATGATGAAGTTACCGATGCAAGGCTTCGCCTAAGCACTACAACGATATGATCGAGGTGTGTAACTGTGGACGGGGCCACAACACACGGCTAAAAGATCAACTTGTGTGTCTATGGGGTGCCCCCTCCCCCATATATAAAGGAGGGGAGGAGGAGGAGGGTCATCCACAAGGGGCGCGCCCAAGGGGGGATCATACTCCTAGTAGGAGTAGGTTCCCCACTTTCCTAGTCCTAGTAGGAGAAGAAAGAAGGAGAGGAAGAAGAGAAGGAAAGGGGGCCGGCCCCCTAGAACTAGTCCAATTCCGTTTGGGCTAGGGGGGCACGCGCCACACCTTGTCCTGCCTCCTCTCTTCCACCATTAGGCCCATAAGGCCCAATAACTTCCCAGGGGGGTTCCGGTAACCCTCGGTACTCCGAAACTTATCTGAAATGACCCGAACCATTCCGGTGTCCGAATGTAGCCTTCCAATATATGAATCTTTATGTACCGACCATTTTGAGACTCCTCGTCATGTCCGTGATCTCATCCGGCACTCCGAACAACCTTTGGTGCATCAAATCACATAACTCATAATACATATCATCATCAAACGTTAAGCGTGCCGACCCTACGGGTTCGAGAACTATGTAGACATGACCGAGACACATCTGCGGTCAATAACCAATAGCGGAACCTAGATGCTCTTATTGGTTCCTACATATTCTACGAAGATCTTTATCGGTCAAACCGCACAACAACAAACGTTGTTCCCTTTGTCATCGGTATGTTACTTGCCCGAGATTCGATCGTCGGTATCATCATACCTAGTTCAATCTCCTCACCGGCAAGTCTCTTTACTTGTTCCGTAATGCATCATTTCGCAACTAACGCATTAGTCACATTGCTTGCAAGGCTTATAGTGATGTGCGTTACCGAGAGGGCCCAGAGATACCTCTCTGACAATCGGAGTGACAAATCCTAATCTCGATCTATGCCAACTCAACAAACACCATCGGAGACACCTGTATAGCATCTTTATAATCACCCAGTTATGTTGTGACGTTTGATAGCACTCTAAGTGTTCCTCCGGTATTCGGGAGTTGCATAATCTCATAGTCATGGGAACATGTATAAGTCATGAAGAAAGCAATAGCAATAAACTAAACGATCATAGTGCTAAGCTAACAGATGGGTGTAGTCCATCACATCATTCTCTAAGGATGTGATCCCATTCATCAAATGACAACACATGTCCATGGCTAGGAAACTTAAACATCTTTGATTAACGAGCTAGTTAATTAGAGACATACTAGAGACACTATGTTTGTCTATGTATTCACACATGTACTAAGTTTCCAGTTAATACAATTCTAGCATGAATAATAAACATTTATCATGATATAAGGAAACATAAATAACAACTTTATTATTGCCTCTAGGGCATATTTCCTTCAGTCTCCCACTTGAAGTAGAGTCAATAATCTATATTACACAGTAATGATTCTAACACCCATAGTTCACATCTTTATGTGATTAGTTCACATCTTCATGTGACTAATACCCAAAGGGTTTACTAGAGTCAATAATCTAGTTCACATCGCTATGTGATTAACACCCAAAGAGTGTTCATGTTTTGCTTGTGAGAGAAGTGTAGTCTACGGGTCTGCAACATTCAGATATGTATGTATTGTGCAAAATTCTGTGTCCACAATACTCTATACGGAGCTACTCTACCTAATTTATCACACTTTCAATATGTATCTAGATCAAGACTCAGAGTCATCTAGATTAGTGTCAAAAGCTTGCATCGATGTAACTCTTTACGACGAACTCTTTTATCACCTCCATAACCAAGAAATATTTCCTTAGTCCTCTAAGGATAATTTTGACCGCTGTCTAGTGATCTACTCCTAGATCACTATTGTAATCCCTTGCCAAAATCATGCTAAGGTATACAATAGGTCTGGTACACAGCATAGCATACTTTATAGAACCTATGACTAAGGCATAGGGAATGACTTTTCATTCTCTTCCTTTTTTCAGCCGTGGTCGGGTTTTGAGTCTTTACTCAACTTCACACCTTGCAACACAGGCAAGAACTCCTTCTTTGATTGATCCATTTTGAACTCCTTCAAAATCTTGTCAAGGTAAGTACTCATTGAAAAAACTTATCAAGCGTCTTGATCTATATCTATAGATCTTGATGCTCAATATGTAAGTAGCTTTACTGAGGTCTTTCTTTGAAAAACTCCTTTCAAACACTCCTTTATGCTTTCCAGAAAATTCTACATCATTTCCGATCAACAATATGTCATTCACATATACTTATCAGAAAGGTTGTAGTGCTCCCACTCACTCTCTTGTAAATACAGGCTTCACCATAAGTCTGTATAAAACTATATGCTTTGATCAACTCATCAAAGTGTATATTCCAACTCCGAGATGCTTGCACCAGTCCATAGATGGATCGCTGGAGCTTGCACACTTTGTTAGCATCTTTAGGATTGACAAAACCTTCTGCTTGCATCATATACAACTCTTCTTTAATAAATCCATTACGGAATGTAGTTTTGATATCCATTTGCCAGATTTCAGAAAAAGCGGCAACTGTTAACATGATTCGGACAGATTTTAAGCAATGATACGAGTGAGAAAATCTCATCATAGAAAACACCTTGAACTTGTTGAAAACCTTTTTGCGACAATTCGAGCTTTGTAGATAGTAACACTACTATCGGTGTCCATCTTCCTCTTGAAGATCCATTTGTTCTAAATGGCTCACCGATCATTGGGCAAGTCAATCAAAGTCCATACTTTGTTCTCATACATGGATCCCATCTCGGGTTTCATGGCCTTAAGCCATTTCACGGATTCTGGGCTCATCATCGCTTCCTCATAGTTCGTAGGTTCGTCATGGTCTAGTAACCTGACTTCCAGGAGAGGATTACCGTACCACTCTGCTGCGGAACGTACTCTGATTGACCTATGAGGTTCGGTAGTAACTTGATCTGAAGTTTCATGATCATCATCAATAACTTCCTCACAAATTGGTGTAGGTATCACTGGAACTGATTTCTGTGATGAACTACTTTCCAATTTGGGAGAAGGTACAATTACCTCATCAAGTTCTACTTTCCTCCCACTCACTTCTTTCGAGAGTAACTCCTTCTCTAGAAAGGATCCACTCTTAGCAACAAAGATCTTGCCTTCGGATCTGTGATAGAAGGTGTACCCAACAGTTTCTTTTGGGTATTCTATGAAAACGCACTTCTCTGATTTGGGTTTGAGCTTATCAAGCTAAAACTTTTTCACATAAGCATTGCAACCCCAAGCTTTAAGAAACGGCAGCTTAGGTTTCTTGCTAAACCATAGTTCATACGGTGTCGCCTCAACGGATTTAGATGGTGCCCTATTTAACATGAATGCAGTTGTCTCTAATGCATAACCCCCAAAACAATAGTGGTAAGTCGGTAAGAGACATCATAGATTGCACCATATCTAATAAAATACGGTTATGACGTTCGGACACACCATTACACTGTGGTGTTCCAGGTGGCGTGAGTTGCGAAACTATTCGACATTGTTTCAACTGAAGGCCAAACTCGTAACTCAAATATTTTGTCTTCGTGATCAGATCGTAGAAACTTTATTTTCTTGTTACGATTATTCTCCACTTCACTCTGAAATTCTTTGAACTTTTCAAACGTTTCAAACTTGTGTTTCATTAAATAGATATACTCATATCTGCTCAAATCATCTGTAAAGGTCAGAAAATAACGATACCTGCCGCGAGCATCCACACTCATTGGATCGCATACATCAGTATGTATTATTTCTAATAAGTCTATTGCTCGCTCCATTTTTTTGGAGACGGGAGTCTTAGTCATCTTGCCCATGAGGCATGGTTAGCAAGCATCAAGTGATTCATAATCAAGTGATTCCAAAAGCTCACCAGCATGGAGTTTCTTCATGCGCTTTACACCAATATGACCTAAACGGCAGTGCCATAAATAAGTTACACTATCATTATTAACCTTGCATCTTTTGGCTTCAATATTATGAATATGTGTATCACTATAATCGAGATTCAATAAACCATTCACCTTGGGTGTATGACCCTAGAAGGTTTTATTCATGTAAACAGAATAACAATTATTCTTTGACTTAAATGAATAACCGTATTGCAATAAACATGATCCAATCATATTATGCTTAATGCAAACACCCAATAACATTTATTTTAGGTTCAACAATAATCCCGAAGGTAAAGGGAGTGTGCGATGGTGATCTTATCAACCTTTGGAATCATTTCCAACACACATCGTCACCTCGCCCTCAACTAGTCTTTGTTCATTTTGTAACTCTTGTTTCGAGTTACTAATCATAGCAACTGAACCAGTATCAAATACCCAGGGGCTACTATGAATACTAGTAAAGTACACATCAATAACATGTATATCATATATACTTTTGTTCACTTTGCCATCCTTCTTATCCGCCAAGTATTTGGGGAAGTTCCGCTTCTAGTGACCATTTCCTTTGTAGTAGAAGCACTCAGTTTTAGGCTTGGGTATAGCTTTGGGCTTCTTCACTTGAGAAGCAACTTGCTTGTCATTCTTCTTGAAGTTCCCCTTCTTCCCTTTTACTTGAATCTAGTGGTCTTGTCAACCATCAACATTTGATGCTTTTCTGGATTTCTACCTTCATTGATTTCAACATCACGAAGAGCTCGGGAATCGTTTTCGTCATCCCTTGCATATTATAGTTCATCACGAAGTTTTGGCTATAGTGACTAGAGAACTCTGTCAATCACTATCTTATCTGGAAGATTAACTCCCACTTGATTCAAGCGATTGTAGTACTCAGACATTCTGAGCACATGCTCACTGGTTGAGCTATTCTCCTCCATCTTGTAGACAAAGTACTTGTCAGAGGTCTCATACCTCTCGACTCGTGCATGAGTCTGAAATACCAATTTCAGCTCTTGAAACATCTTATATGCTTCATGGTGTTCAAAACTTTTTTGAAGTCCCGGTTCTAAGCCGTAAAGCATGGCGCACTAATCTATCAAGTAGTCATCATACCGAGCTTGCCAAACATTCATAACGTCTGCATCTGCTCCTGCAATAGGTCCGTCACCTAGCGGTGCATCAAGGACATAATTCTTTTGTGCAACAATGAGGATAATCCTCAGATCATGGAGCTAGTCCACATCATTGCTGCTAACATCTTTCAACATAGTTTTCTCTAGGAACATATCATAAATAAAACGGGGAAGCTATATGCGAGCAATTGATCAACAACATAGATATGAAAATACTATCAGGACTAAGTTCATGATAAATTTAAGTTCAATTAGTAATATTACTTAAGAACTCCCACTTAGATAGACATCCCTCCAATCATCTAAGTGATCACGTGATCCATATCAACTAAACCATGTCCGATCATCACGTGAGATGGTGTAGTTTTCAATGGTGAACATCACTATGTTGACCATATCTACTATATGATTCATGCTCGACCTTTTGGTCTGAGTGTTCCGAGGCCTTATCTGCATATGCTAGGTATTCTGCATGTGCAAAACTGGCCTGCACCTGTTGTATGTGAATGTAGAGCTTATCACACCCGATCATCACGTGGTGTCTTAGCATGAAGAACTGTCGCAACGGTGCATACTCAACGAGAACACTTATACCTTCAAATTTTAGTAAGGGATCATCTCATAATGCTACCTCCGTACTAAGCAAAATAAGATGCATAAAAGATAAACATCACATGCAATCAAAATATGTGACATGATATGGCCATCATCATCTTGTGGCTTTGATCTCCATATCCAAAGTACTGTCATGATCTCCATCGTCACTGGCATGACACCATGATCTCCATCATCTTGATCTTTATCAACATGTCGTCACATCGTCATCTCGCCAACTATTGCTTTTGCAACTATTGTTGTCGCATAGCGATAAAGTAAAGCAATTATATGGCGCTTGCATCTTATGCAATAAAGAGACAACCATAAGGCTCCTGCCAGTTGCCGATAACTTTAACAAAACATGATCGTCTCATACAACAATTTATATCTCATCACGCTTGTCCATATCACACCACAGCAAGCCCTGCAAAAACAAGTTAGACGTCCTCTACTTTGTTGTTGCAAGTTGTACGTGGCTGCTACGGGCTTAGCAAGAACCGTTCTTACCTACGCATCAGAAACCACAACGATTTTTCATCAAGTGTGTTGTTTTAACCTTCAACAAGGACCGGGCGTAGTCACACTCGATTCAACTAAAGTTTGAGAAACAGACACCCACTAGCCACCTGTGGGCGAAGCACATCGGTAGAACCAGTCTCATGAACGCGGTCATGTAATGTCGGTCTGGGCCGCTCCATCCAACAATACTGCTGAATCAAAGTATGACATGCTGGTAAGCAGTATGACTATTATTGCCCACAACTCTTCGTGTTCCACAAATCAAAGTATGACATGCTGGTAAGCAGTATGACTATTATAGACCTGGCTCTGATGCCACTGTTGGGGAACGCAATATTTCAAAAAATTTACCTACGATCATGTAAGATCTATCTAGGAGATGCATAGCAATGAGAGGGGAGAGTTTGTCTACGTACCCTCGTAGACCGAAAGCGGAAGCGTTTAGTAACGCGGTTGATGTAGTCGAACGTCTTCGCGATCCAACCGGTCCAAGTACCGAACGCACGGAACCTCCGCGATCAGAACACGTTCAACTTGATGACGTCCCTCAAAATCTTGATCCAGCTAAGGCCTAGGGAGAGTTCCGTCAGCATGACAACGTGTTGACGGTGATGATGAAGTACCGACGTAGGGCTTCGCCTAAGCACTACAACGATATGACCGAGGTGTGTAACTATGGAGGGGGGCACGGCACACGGCTAAAAGATCAACTTGTGTGTCTATGGGGCACCCCCTCCTCCGTATATAAAGGAGGGGAGGAGGAGGGTTGACCACAAGGGGCGCGCCCAAGGGGGGGATCCTACTCCATTAGGAGTCGGTTCCCCCCTTTCCTAGTCCTAGTAGGAGAAGAAGGAAGGAGAGGAAGAAGAGAAGGAAAGGGGGGCCGACCCCCTAGCCCAAGTACAATTTGGTTTGGGCTAGGGGGGCGTGCTCCACACCTTGGCCTGCCTCCTCTCTTCCACCATTAGGCCCATGAGGCCCAATAACTTCCCCGGGAGGTTCCGATAACCCCCGGTACTCCGAAACTTATCCGAAACGACCCAAACCATTCCAGTGTCTGAATGTAGCCTTCCAATATATGAATCTTTGTGTCTCGAACATTTCGAGACTCCTTGTCATGTCTGTGATCTCATCTGGGACTCCGAACAACCTTCGGTGCATCAAATTACATAACTCATAATACGTATCGTCACTGAAAGTTAAGCGTGTGGACCCTATGGGTTCGAGAACTATGTAGACATATTCGGTCAATAACCAATAGTGGACCTGGATGCTCATATTGGTTCCTACATATTCTACGAAAATCTTTATCGGTCAAACCGCACAATAACATACATTGTTCCCTTTGTCATCAGTATGTTACTTGCCCGAGATTCGATCGTCGGTATCATCATACCTAGTTCAATCTCGTCACCGGCAAGTCTCTTTACTCGTTCCGTAATGCATCATCCTGCAACTAACTCATTTTTCACATTTCTTGCAAGGCTTATAGTGATGTGCATTACCGAGAGGGCCCAGAGATACCTCTCTGACAATTGGAGTAACAAATCCTAATCTCGATCTATGCCAACTCAAACACCATCGGAGACACCTGTAGGGAATCTTTATAATCACCCAGTTACGTCGTGACGTTTGGTAGCACAATAAGTGTTCACTACAAAAGAAATACACTTCCGTGATGATATGTGTTTGTCATAGTAGGTCGCGTTTTCTGTCATGCATGTACATCCATGACAAATTTATGACAGAATCAAGATAGTCATACCTGTGGTGTCGTAGAAGTGTTCCATGACATTGCCAAAATTATTATCACGGAAGTGTCCACTTCCATGACGATAAATCGCGCGTCACAGAAGTGCTTTCATCAAGGGTGACCGACACGTCGCATCCACCGTAACGGAACACCGTTAAGCTATTGGGTCGGGTTTTGGATCCGATAACCCATTAACAGCCCTGACCAATGGGGATTTTCGATGTGTAAAATCATCATTGGCTGGAGGAAACACGTGTCGGCTCACCGTTGGGACAGATGTCATCCGCTCATTGGACCGAAGGCGCCTATGATACGGCGACATGTGGCATGGCCCAACAGAGGCCCATTCCTGTGAAAAGGCCGGCCCGTTTGACTTGGTCAAAAGGTGGCGGGCCAGCCGACGGAAAGCCTGTTAACGGCCTGTTCGCATATAGCCCATTTACAGCTCGCTAACCCAGGGCCCGTTACACCCTATCCGAATTAGGCCCAGTAGTGTCATCTGGGCCGTCCAATATGATTCAGCCCGTTTTAACTTCCGGCCCATGTGTGGCCCATGACTTGTTTGGGCCCATATGAGGACCTTTGTAACTCTTGGCCCATTAATGACCCATGGTGAAACTGGCCCGTAATGAATAGTGTATAACTTTATACCCATTAACGGCCTGTTATTCCATTGGGCCGTTTCCGGCCCAAGTTATCTTTCGGCCTTCTCAGGGCCCATTGATTCTTGGGCTCATTTGCAGCATTCGTTACATACGACCCATTACTGTCATTTTCTGCTTGTGGGCCAAATTCAGCCCATCGTTACAGTCGTGCCATTTGCGGATCGTTAATACGTTGGGCCGTTTTCATGTAAAAAACCCGTTGGGCTGTTTCAATAGAGTTATCAAATGCGGCCTATTAACGGCCCGTTATGGTCCACGAATAGTACGACCCATGATTGGCAAAATGATATACGCCCCATAGAAGGCCCATGGACCCTACGGCCCGTATGAGGCCCATGGATAGTATGGCCCGTAGAAGGCCCATGGATCGTACGACCCGTAGAAGGCCCATGGACCCTAAGGCCCGTATAGAAGGCTGATGGATCATACGGCCTGCAGGAGGCCCATGGTTACAATAGTTCGTGTGTTGCCATGATTATTTTGGCCTAGTTACCAAAAATAGGCTATTGTGGCCACTAGAAACAACAGAAAAAGAACTGCAGTGACTACAAGCAAACAACTAAACAAGACAATAAGGAAATAAATAAGCAAGCAATTAATGCTAGCCTATTACCGCTATTACACATATTACATCCACTGGGTATCAAAGTTCGCCACCAGTGCAAATATAGGGAACAAAGCAGCACATTACATACACTGGCTGTCAAAATTGGCCACCAGTGCAAATAAACGCGGCAGCAAAACAAGAGCATAACTGAAACAACTTCAGAAGAGCTCAAGAAACGTTATCCTGGGTATCCACCATGCTGGCAATAAGCTTAGCAAGCTGATTAGCTTTCTCCTGTTTGGCGCTAAAATCCTCCAACGCTTGTTGTTGCACCAGAAAGTATGCATCTGAATGCTCTAGGGACTTCTGCGGTCCTTCCGCTTCTTGTCGCAGCACAGCTGATCGATGTCTTTCAGCTTGTAGTTGAGACTCAAGAAACCGAACTGATTCAGATAGTGAGTTTGAATAGCTTGTGCAAGCGGTAGTGGCCAGTAACTCGAACACTAAACCAAGACAGGACTTTGGGGTTGTCTCAGTGTCTTCAAGATAGTCTTCCTTAGCTGTTTTATCAGCTTTGTTGGAGACCAACAAGGATGTGTCACTATCCTGAACCTTATCTGCATTACTTCCTTTACCATTGCTTAATAAGGCACTCTTCCCCAATATTCTGTCAGCATTCTAAAAGAAGAAACAAGCAGACACATAACAAGTTTAGCATGTACTAGTATATGAAACTCATTTCGGTGAACCAGTTCATTAGTAAGGTGGACAGGATTAAACTACCAAGTCTTCTATTGCCAAGTACTAGTACATAATAAAAGCATCAAACAAACATATATCTATGTCCTATGGTCACTGCATTGTCTTGCCAAATCAAAATAGAGACACGGTTCAAATCATATCAGTTCAAGACAAAGCAAAAGTGAAAGAATACAAAGCGTGGGAAACAACACGGCACAACAAGATTTCAGATGGGTACCACGGGTCTACATGTACAATAACTCTATTGGCTCTATTGTGATGCTAGTAATGTGCATGATATGAAAGTCAACTGTATACACAATTGAAATTGAAATCAACAGAGCTATTGATAAGAGCAAACCTCTTAAAGAAACATGCGTGAACATACCTGTTGTGCCATTGGAGTTTTGATTGGATGCTTCAATTTAAAAATAAGTTTGTATGAGTAAATACAGTGATACAAGAGCAAAGCAATCATAGTTAAAAAAGGCGCGCCTAAGGGAGCACTTAAGCGCGCCTAGGCTCTAGGCGTTGGCAAAACGCATTGCGCATAACTACGCATAATCTGTGCATAACTGTGCATAAGCATGCACTTTGGTGAGTAAAGTGCAAGGCAGTGACAAAACGCAGAATTAACGCCTAGCACTTTTTTGAACTATGATAGCAATGGAATCTTAAATTAGAACAGTTGTTCTTCAGGTTTAGGCACTTGTTCTACATGAACAGAGTACAGTAAGACGCAAGAATATAATACTTAAAAATAGAAAATGAGCTCATAGACCTTACCACATTCTTGGTTCGGGACCAGTACAGAACAAGGCGTTCCCATTCATCGTCCAGTAAATGTGTATCGGGAGAACGTAAGGGAATTTGATGACATTGTTTGCCAGTGAAGTATGTTTTCTTCAGGTAATTCCGATACTGCCACCAAGCATTCTTGAAGATAGCAGAGGTATTAGCACAGGTTACCTCATCCTGAGTTTCCAAATTGGTCCTTCTCTATAGAGAAAAATGGGAAAATTTGCTGTATTATAACCATCATCGAGGTAGGATGTATGGGACGAAGCAAAGTAATTTCCATGAATAACATTACTTACACATAACTCCTGGACGAACACCTGCAACTGCCATTTTCCTTCATCTTCAGTATAATATTTCCAAGATGGGAAGATATGCACATACGATTTAACAACATCAAATGCGATAGATGCTAAACTACGACTAGCTGGTTGTGCTTCCTCCATAGGAATAGGCGTACTAACCGGTGGAGTTGGGGTTCGCCGTGATAGTACTGGCCCTTTGGGCACTGGAGCTGCCTTACTAACTGCTCTTGTTTGGGAGCTCTGTGGTGGAGATGGTGTTGTGTCAACAGGAACTGGGTTACTATCGATTGGGGTTGGGGTTAGATTGGGTGAAGCTGGTTCTCTGTCCATCACAGTAGGGGTACAATCTGCGAGAGTTTGGGTTATGTGTGGTAGGGCTGGTTCTTGTGCATGTACAACCGGGGTGCTATCTCCACCAAGAGGTAGCACTGTTTTATTTGAAGACCGTGTTTTTAGCCCGCTAGATACTGGCATCACCCGCTCCAATTCAAATGGCTGATAAACAGGAAACATAGTTGAATGTACAGACATTGTATGAGAGACAGATGCAATAGATAGTGTGGAAAAAAGAGGGCATGAAATAGTTGACATGTATATTGTTTAACTAAAACGGATAGCATGACATAATTTCACATATATGATGTCTATCTAAACTGGATAGCATAGCATAACATAATTCAAAGATACGATGAATAACTAAACAGGATCGCATGACATAATTCACCTACATGTTATCTAAGTAATCAGGATCACATCATTTAATTCACATATGTGATTTATATGCTAAACAGAGGGCATTCGATATGATGTCTGAACTAAGAACATGGTGTTGAATATTGTGTATATGATGTCTAAACTATGCAATGCAAGACACCGTATGCATGATATGAGCAGTATAACCATGCCAAGTTAGAGCATACACCTTAGTGGGGGAATAGGACTGGTCATCTGTCTCTGAATCCATCTCTGAGGAGCTATCGGGACCCAACAAGAGATCTGCTTCGACAGGTAGCACTGTCTGCTCTGAAGGCCTTGTTTTCACTCCAGATTTTTCCATCTCCCACCCAAATGGCTGATTCATAGGAAGAGCAGTTTAATGTACAAACATTATCGACAAATGGAAATGTAATGAAGAAAAGGATAGGCAAGATATCATTCAAATATATGATTCCTGGTTAAACAGGATGGCATTGCACATTTCACATATATTATGGCTGGCTAAAAGACATGAGACTGCATAATTCCCATATATGATATAGAAACTAAACATGTGGCATTACAGAACATGTCTAAACTAAGCAGATGACATATATGATGTCAGAAGTAGGCACTGCAAGGCAACATATGCATGATATGACTAACATCATCATGCCAAGGTAGAGCAAACACCTTGGGGGTAAATTGGAGTGGTGAGTGGCGTCTGAATCCGCCTCAGAATAGATATCTTCCTCTGGATTACAATCTGGAGAGGGGTGGGGAGGGTTTGCCATTGAACCCACCATGGAGCGATGTCTGCATGACATTGTATTGCCGCGCAAAACTCTTCTCTTTTTCTCTACATGTTCAGCATGACTGTGTACAATATCTGACATACATACGAAAAAAATATGGTGAGATTATGTAAGGAGAGAATGCAGAAATTTAGAGTGATGGTAACAACCAGTGGATCGACATTTTTCCGTTGAACCAAAATAGCCCTAATGGATCAACGTGAATGTATAGTAATAAGTGATGCAACAATTGTACAACCTCTTTGCCATAGCCATGTCGACCTTGGCATCATTGGGTTGGTCACTGAAGCAGTTGAGGCAGAGGTGGTTGTCGGAGGTGTGGAGGAAGATCTGAGGAATCTGTATACGACGTCCAGGGCACTGCTCTGTTGTGATGGATCATTTTGTCATTGGAGCAGCTCCGGTGAGCCGTAAGACATCAAGGCTGAAGCAGCACAAGACAGACATCGTCAATCTCAAGTGAGATTCTAATAGCATCACCAATAGATGATGTAAAATGGATGTAAAATTAACATCACCAAAAACCGCCTGACTACAACAGATGAGGTAAAAACTGTTGACTCTGAACTTAACTGTCGAAACTGAAATTTACTGTGGAATCTGAATGCTACTGTCGAAACTGAACGCAATGGTAGCAGAGAGGCACTTGACAAGTAGTTTAGGGAGGGCCTGCAGTTCAACTTCAACTTGCACCCCTCTGAGCCGCCAGCCACCACCGGCCGAACCGCCGGCCCCAGCGCTGCCTCGCCGCCCCGAAACAACTCGCCACTGCCGCCCCGGCCAGCCCTCTAGGCCCCCGCCCCCCCCCTGAACCCTAAGATAGATAGTGGGGTACCTCTCCCGTGAGCCCCGTCCCCGCTGCGGGTGGTTCTTCCTTAACTCCGGCGAGCCCCCCCAACCCCTGAAAATCGACTGACCCAAAAGTCGATTCAGTCGACTGAAGTGTGGCTTAATCGAAGCAGAGCAGCAGCACGAGCGAGGGGGAGAGCAGCAGCAGCAGCTGGGCGAGCGACTGATCGAGCGAGAGCCGGAGCAGCAGCAGCAGCAGCAGCAGCGCGAGCGAGCGAGCGAGAGCCGGAGTAGCAGCAGCGGCAGATCCGGCTGGTAGGGAAGGCGCCAGTTTTTGGAGCATGATATCTGAATTTTCGGGATATAACAAGACGCGGGTTGAATTTTAGGGACAAGCCTAACGTGTAGTAATATTGTACTTGTACGTACCAAATCAATTCGCACTTCCCTCAACCAAAAAGAAAACGAAAAAATAAAACTATTCACACCACACAAAGAGAGAGTCTTGCCCCGTTTTACTATACAAATACTATTCAAAGCTACTCCCTCCTTCCATCTATATAGGGCCTAATGCGTTTTTCGATGCTAACTTTGACCAAATATTAGAGCAATGATATATGCCATGCAACTTACACAAAGCACACAGTTAAATTCATATGTGAAAGGTTCTTTCAATGATATAATTTTCACATTGTGCATGTCATGTACTATTAATCTTGTCAATAGTCAAAGGCGATCTTAAAAATCTCATTACGCCCTATATAGATGGAAGGAGGGAGTATGAATCCATGTTATGTCCGATTAAATTTTTTCGCTTGCTGTATAATGCATGTAACCTACTCATACCAACATTTTAGTGCATTCCAAATTTTTATACTACCGCTGCAATTCGAACTAAATTTGAATTCGTTTCTCTATTTCAATAAGAATCTACAATCATGATTGTTGCCAACTTCAACCATCATAGTTTCCTTGCTATTCGCCAGATATAATTCGGACGACCTATAATGCAGGATGGCAGGCACACCATCATCAACAACTCCGTTTTTTATAAGAGTAGAGATAAAATATATTAAATGTAGTATAACATGTTCATAGCCACACCATGTGTATCACCGTTATATATATTCACACATGCGTCGGTTTGAAACACTATGATAAATTCTTCAAATATCCGAATTCGCCTTTTATAATGAAGTATATATGATCTCTATTCATCTTTTACACCCACACAACCCTCTTATCTTTGTATCTAGCGCTAACTTTCTCTTGTGCATGCACATGCCCGCATCCCTCTCACCCTCCCTCAGCATTCTCTAGCTCCATCGCGCAAATTCGTCTTTTCACTTTAGGTCGTTCACCCATGGTGTGTGTAGGCCCCCCAGCTCCTTCTTTACGGCACACATCGATCGATATGCCTCTCTAGCCAGGTGTGCCTACCATAAACACAAGCTTCCCCTCTTCTCTTGTCACCGTCCATGCCTCACTCCCACCACGCTTTGCTTCTAACACACACATGCATGTATACCGATCGATCTCCCAACATATACCTAGATCGACTTTAACTACCCCCCCATCGATCGACGTACCTCACAAGTTATGTCTCTCCTTTCTCTAACAAAGGGCGATTGATCTTCCTATGTAGTTACGTCTGCTTACCACAGCCACATCGCACCCCCCCTCATCATTCGTGCATGCCTCCTGACCCGTCACTCACACGCACGTGCACAGACAACAAGCAGTCATCTCCTCTCTTATTGATATTGCGGGCGTGCCCTTCGTTTGTCTAGCAAGCCTATCCCACCATTTGTTAGAAGCAAATCCACTACCACCCCCTCCAACACTCTAGCTCTATCTCTCTCCCAACCTTATTCCTCTCCTGCACATACGCATGGATGCCGATCGATCTCCCTTAATACATGAGGTAGATCGATCTCCTTAATACATGAGGTAGGCCTCTCCCCTCCTCCACACATATACCAGCCATTGTACCTCTATAGTTAATTGGGTCTCCCTCTTCCCCCACCACACACCGATAGTCGAGCGCTACAGGTAGGTATCCATGCCACAGAGACAAACTGCACATGTCCCATCTCACGTTCCAGTAGGCCAGCCACTCTATATCTTTGACGTGGGCACACACAAATTCGATGGCACTCTTTATCGATCGCGCGCGCGCACACACACATCATCCCTCTCTTCGATTATATGGACACCTCAAGCCGATGATACCTCCACTCTCTTCTCATGGATTGCCCACTCTCTTCTCGTGGAGTATATGTTATATCCAGGACTCTATTTCACACACATTGCATATGTTACATTTTTTGATTGACCCCCCCCCAAAAAAAAACTCTCAAGAACCCACACACTATATCTCTCTAGGTTTGTATCTCTCTCACACAACCCCACGTAGGTGGTGTACGTATACAAGAAGAGAATAGGTGCACCATGCACGTACTCACGCTTCGTGCCCAGCCTCACCCGCGCGGGTACATGGTGGAGCTCATTTCTTTACAAAATGGCAGCCCACATGCTAATTTGAACGCCTGTAGCGGTTGTTTACTTAGGGAGGTCGTGTACCACGCATGCACGAAACAAAGTTCGACTTGACGCGTTGCCGCATTATTTTTAAATAAAGTTATATCGCTCAATGGCACGTACACAGAATATAAAATGATTTTTATGGAGAAAAAGGTAGTCCGCTCACTATATACAATGGAGCCTGCCTGCCTGGTTTGTCGCTCTTCAGAGTATCTCACACAAGGCTGCGGTGGCCTCTCTCTCTCTCACCGTTGGTCACTGATCCGGCCGCATCCCTTCCACCGGGGGAAAGGGAGTGCGGTGGCCTCTCTCTCTCACCATTGGTCACTGATCCGGCCGCATCCCGTCCGCCGGGGGAAAGGGAGGAAGTGCATGGTTTCTCCATTCGACGGCGCCGAGGCAGCACGTCCTGATCTGCCGTACACGCTGTTCTCTCTAACCAAGCTCCGGCACGGCAGGGCCTACGCCACCTGCTCGTAGAATCCGCCCGCCGCCGCTCACCTAGTTACATCCCGACGACCTCCAGGTATCCCCTCCGGCCTTGCTCCACTGCCCGTCTTCCCACGTCGATGCATGTGGATCTTCCATAGTTCTTTTCCCAAAACATAGCTCGTCCAGCATACTTTCCATATTGCATTCTCGTCCTCACACCGTTTTAGACAAACACAACTGTGTTGTTATCTTCCCTTAGGACAAGGAATATGCTTCTTTTTTGTCGTCGCATGTGTCATCAACTGTTATTGTCCAGTAATTGTTTCCTTTGTACCTCTTTTTTGCAAATAGGGCTATCCATTTCACCTCGTTGCTATTGCGACCTTTTGGTGAGCTGCACAAATCACTTTTTTCTTAAGAGTGTTTTGTGCGGTTGTACTAAAATGTCACACGGGCAACGTCTCTACATTTCAGTGCGACTGCACAAAGGGAGATTGGTTTTGCTCTATCCTCCTCATCCAACTCCGAGCCTAATCTTCTCCAACTAGTTAGTCTTAAGAGAGACTGCAAAGGTGACCGGCTTCTATTTGTGTGTTTATTGTTTCATCAGCAGTCCTCTATTATCGTAATCACACTTAATATCTTTGGAACAGGGATGCTCACCTCTATTTTGGTGGAACTGCACAAAATGATCGGAATGTTGCATGCTCCAGACAGCTACTTTTTCCCCAACATGCCTTGTTGATTTAGACAGAGCTGGGGGGACGTTGCTGCCAATGAAAGCATGGATCAATTTTAATTTAACACCTACTCACAACTCTGTCTTCAGTTGTGATGTAATTATTAGCTCTGATCTGCTAATAATTGACATGCATTAGCAAGGAAGTTAGTTTTTATTGTTTCTGAAAGAGCATCGATGGCAAGACACGTGAAACAAAAGCTGAAAGCTCACACCATTGTACAATTTCATGTCGCTGGAAAATTATTTGTATAGTATGTCAATTATGTAAACAAATGATGGAAGCTTGATAGCATTGCCAGAAGCCTCTTCATCATCCGGGTCCATGTGCCGTGCACAAAATTATACTCCTTCCTTCCTAAATATTTGTCTTTTTACAAATTTCAAATGGGCATATTTTAGAGTGTAGATTCACTCATTTTGCTTCGTATGTGTACTCCCTCTGTTCCTAAATATTCTATTCGTCTTTCTAGAGATTTCAACAAGTGACGAATAGAATATCTAGAAAGACAAATATTTGAGTAGTCACTCGTTGAAATCTCTAGAAAGACAAATACTCCGGAGTATATTTAAGAACCGAGGGGTAGTGCACAACCGCATGGGAGACTCAACCCGGTCGTTGTGCCGCATTAATAGTGAGTAATGAGCAGTCAAATCATAAGCCCCACCTTTCCCACTGTAAGTTGCTCTGAAGAAGCAACCATTAATACACTCTTCTTTGAATCCTCTCATACTACTCCATTTGTCACTGTTTATACAACACGCTTCAGAAAAAAGAAAAAAAAAATCTGTGGGACCAAGGTGACTAGCGACCGGCCTGAAAAATAACATTGGTAGTTATAGCACGGCGTCTATTACTAGAGGGAATAATGTGTACACACATGCATGCAGTTCTTCCACCCCGGGTACACACATGCATGCACTTACTCCGCTCCGTAGTAGTACAGTACATGGAGAGAAAATTGTGGACTTGATTGCGGTTACCACGCCCTAATTAATTGAGCATTAAACCAAACGCGTCTAAAGTCTCTCTGGTGGTGGAAATGCATTGAGAGAAATGCATCATAATGAAGTGCGCCCTGTATACTGTGATGGAGGGAGGAGTAGTATGAAGGTGCAAAACCAAGTACGCGTATGGCCAATCGGTCAACGCACGTCCTCTTGGCATATCACTGACATGTGGGACAGGAGTGTGAGCAAACCGATCTCAATTGACGGCAAAGAGCCAACCCGCCGTTCCTTGAGAGAGACGAGGGGAATGTTTGGTTCTCAGCCTAAGGTTGCCACGTCTAACCTTAGTCATGCCACAACACCTTAGGCATATGTTTGGTTTATTGCCACACTTGTGGCTTGCCACACTTTTCTAGTTATACGGCCCACAAGTCATAGGCTCAATTTTTTGCCAAATCTTGCCACACTTGTGGTGGCCATTTTGTTAGCCACACTTTTTGTGCCAGCCACAGTTTGCCTAAGATTAGTTGTGGCAAAGTTAGTCATGAACCAAACAAGCCCGAGGAGGGAGAACACAGAGATGGACTCGCACGGAGGCCAAGATATATTCGAGCATGGTTGGTTGATCGATATCATTCATTACATGTTGGGCTGCCGTTTTCCGCCCTTCTCCGGAATAAACGTGTACTTTATCAGAGATAAAAAATAAGAGTACATACGCTCCACCATGCGGTTCTAGTAGTAGTACTACTCGTACTACTGCGCTTGGCTCTTCGCCTCTTCGTGAAGTCGAACAATGATGGTACTCCGCATGTTGGGTACTACAGTGTATGCCTCTCACAATCTGACACCGAATGGACTGATGCATGTCCACCAAGGGTAGGTTGCATTAGTCAAAAGGCGTAAGCGAGCTTCACCCTGTCCTGCAAGCTTCTCCTCGCTCTGCGAGTTGATG
The DNA here is from genome assembly GCF_003073215.2 of Triticum urartu. NCBI lineage: Eukaryota > Viridiplantae > Streptophyta > Magnoliopsida > Poales > Poaceae > Triticum > Triticum urartu. The sequence goes on from NC_053023.1 coordinate 171,808,773, forward strand.
GGACACACCAAAAAGTAGTGCTAGTCCATACTCCCTCCTTTTCGGTTAATATGGCTTTGAAACTACTACGCAGATGATACTTGTTCAGACGAAAGCTGGACGATGGTGAATCCATTGGCATGTCGTAGTTTGCTCATAGGCATGGACGGCTTGATTAGCACTATCGTGCAAGAATCGTGCACCATGAGTCGTCTGCATAGCAGCGCTCATATGGCTTAATCTTTTTTGCGGGTAAATGAGAGAGCTTTATTCATATATAAACATTCTTAGGACGATTAGACAAGACACTGGTCACTAGGAAGCGAGGTACCCCACAAAAAAACAAGTAGGAAGCGAGGTGTTTCATCAAGCCAGCTCTTGGCCACATTCAAAGTGCAGCAAGCACGGTTCGCACGAAGATGCGCTGCAAGGTTTGCTGACCTGTTTACATGCTGAATAACAAAAAAAGAGGAAATATTACCGAGCGCTACTATTTGTAACAGGATATGAGCCAGAATTAAGCGAGAATTGTGGCGAGTGTTCCATGCAATCAACTTCCATTATCACATGCGAGAACCCTCGAAGAGAACCAAATGTGTTGAAGATTGCTTTATCACATTTTAAAATTATAATAAGAGTGCAGACGCTCCTCCATCCGGTTCATACTAGGGTAGTACGTACCTTTATAGACTATAGTAGTAGTACTAGTAAATTTTGTGCTTGGTTGTTCGCCTATTCGGGAAGTCAAACAATAATAGCACTAGTAGTAGTACAGTGTATGCTTCTGGCAATCTGACACCGAATTAACTGTTGCACGTCCACCGCCTGAGCGAAGGAGAGCTTGCATTAGTCAAAAGTTTATCCTTGTCCTGCGAGCCACCGCGTCCAAGCTTCTCCCGTCCTGCAACCTTCTCCTCATTCGGCAAGTTGACGGGACACATCAAACTAATGCTAGTCCATACTGCCTCCTCTCCGGTTAATATGGCTTAATTTCAAACAAGATAAATACACTATCTGTCACTGTATATTTGTAAAAATACGGTAAGTGGACTTCATAATACGCTCATTGCGCTCAATATATATATTTTCCGGTGTTTATACGGTCACTAGCTCACCCTGACTGAGTATGTGTGTGCATGCACGTGTAGGTTGAGCACTTGAGTGTGACCGTGTGTGTTCCGTCGTGTGCTCGGACATGCATGCATTAGGGCGTCGCGCGCATTTTTGCGTCCATGTGTACGTGTGACTGTTGCATACACGTAGGGGGAGTACGTGTAGGGGCCACTAAGGAGTAGTCAAATCACACAGTAAGTTAGTCGGAAGAAGAAACCATCATTTCACTCTTGAATGACATGTACACAATATAAAATGGTTGATATGGAGAGGAAAAGAAAACCACTATATATACACTAGCAGGAGCCTAAGCTACAAGCCTGCTTGCTTAGGTTGCTCTCTTCACAAGCATAGAACGACGGGCCTGATCCCGCAGCTGGGGGAAGGGAACAATGTTCTGCGTAGACGCGGTCGACATCGGCGAGGGAGAAAACCCACAGTCGGTGTGTCCCAATCGGGGGTCACCGCGGTATGGGCCGATGTCACGTCCCAACCACCCTTCTAGCTAAAGCCCGACGTCCCAGGTAGTCCATCTTCCTTTTGGAGCCGGCTTGCTCCACTGCCGTAGCTCCATCTCCATGTCGATCTTTCTCTACTTCTACCGGCTTCTACTTGTGATGAGTTTATGTCTCATGAACTAGTGCCAGTACTATTATTCTAATCACACTTCTTCAATATCTTTGCCATCAGGGATGCTCAGGTCGATTTTAGTGGAACTGCACAAAAGCACCGTATGATCCGAGGGTGCCAGCCGTCTTTCCTTCGACAGATTCTACCTGGCCAGGAAATTAAATCATGTTTAGGGTTTAGGGTTTAAGTCGTAGTGACCCCATCAGTAGTTTTTCTTTCGTACACGCTCTCACAACTTTTTTCTTTAGTTGTGAAGTAAATATTGGCTATGATCTATGAATCATTGAGATGCATCAGCATGCCTGTTAGTTTTCCTTTGTATTTGATGGAATGTTGTAACGGGGCAACCTTGGAATAGGAATGAAAATGGAGTGGAAAGTTTCCGTTTTTCCGGAGAAAAAATGAAAATGGAGAGAAACCAACGTTTCGTTTCATTGGATCGCGCCATCGAGAAAAACCAACGTTTAAATCACGTCTGTCATGTTCGTGTCTCACTCTCCTCCACGGCTCGACCCCACACGGTAGCTTGGCATGCCACCCACCGCAAACCGAGTATACGATAACTTTCCCGCCTACTTGTCGATGGATTGCACCATGGAGTACTAGCACTACTGGAAGAGATTGACAAGTTGGGGGAGGACTGCTAGCTGTAGCACGGACTCCCAAAAACTTTTTACATGCATGTTGTAGCCGGCTATTGCGACCTTTAAACGCGGAGCAGCCACGTGCACCCGGAAGCAGCGCAGGCGACGCTCTCTCGGCCGGCACGCCGCTTCAATGCCGGCGCCAGTGAGAGGCCGCGTCCACTCTGGCCGGGCATGAATGCGGCACTGACCATTTCGGGTGGGAAGCACGCGTGGGTGATGAAGAGGGTTCGGGTTGGTCAGGACCGGCCGTGGCAGTGGTACGGACGTGCGCAAACAAGAGATGATGTACGTTAATATTGTTGCGTATATAATTAACAACGTAAATAATGTGCCAGTTGGAAAAATATGATTGGAGATGGAGATGGAAATGGAATTTTACGTAAACACGGATATGCATGTCTATGTCTATGTGTGTGTGCGCGACGACTCTCGTGACCTGGAAGCGGGGGCGTGTTTTCGATCGAGTTTTCTTTCTTGGTACGTTAGAAAATCAGTTTGTCTAATTCACATCTAGATGTTATTTAAGGATATCACATCTAAGCTCCCACAAGTACATAATGTAGCAACAAGAAACAAAAAAAACTAGGAAAAAATAGACCACAAACAGAGTGGACATCAACTTAGGGTTTGCACTCTCCACACGCTCGCCGCACTACATATATGTTACACGCTGGAGGCTCAGCGTTCATTTGCTAGGGTTTGCTATATTCACAGTTTCTCACCCTCTCTTCACTAGATCTAAACAAGACTGCGTTGGCCTCTTGTCTCTCTCTCCCCCCTCACAGCTGGTGAAGGAGGCGTTCGTATCCCGTCGCACCGGGAAGGGGAGGAGGTGCGTTCACTCTATCGCCTTCGGCGAGGGAGGCAATCCACTGCTGGCTGCGCTGTTCTCTTTCACCCAGCGCCTGTGCGGGAGGGCCACCAACCCCTTCTTCCTCGCTGTTGTACGTAGTGTGGGCAGATCCGGCCTCCCACCGTATGCCTTGCCACATCCCGACGACCCTAAGGTATAAGTTTCTTTGAAACCGTCGTTGCTCTAGCTGCATGTAGATCTTTTTTGATTTGTAGTCCAATCTAGGTCTTGGTTCAAAGAGGAAAGAATGGTGCGGTGGGCTGGAGCAAGAATCTAGGACGTGGTTCAATGAGGAAAGGAGGGGCGGAAAGTAGTATAGACTGGCTATCCAGCCGCTTTGCAGGTCGAAAAGGGAAAAATGGGGTAACCTAGTACACACATCTATAAGGAACCGATCTCTTTGTTGAAAAGGGAAAGAAACTGGGGGGTTGAGTAGTTTGTGCAGGACTAGATTTGCTGCCCTCAGATAGGAAGAAGGTTCAAAGAGAACAAATATGGCACCAGCGCATATATGCTGCTTGGCTACATACTCTGCATCACCCATTTATATGTGTGGACGCACATGGTGCTGGCATGTCCCATACAACTATTTTGCTGTTGTTAATCTAAGAATGCCGCCGGAAAATTGAAGCAATGCCACTGTTAAAAGTAAATTACATTTTTTAACGAATGTTGTTTCAAGAAAATGTCTCTGTTAATATGAATCAATGCAACCGTTTTAGAAATGCTACTGTCCTACTTTGTTTTCCATCCAAGATAAGTTAGATGCTTCTTTCTGTCATCGTTTGTTTCATCCTCCTTTATCGGCAAGTAATTGTTTCCTTTTTTGCCTCTGTTAAAATAGGGGTATCGATTCAACTTGTTGCTATTGCGACATTTTGCTTCGCTACTCGAAACACTTATGTTTTAAGAGTGTTTTGTGCAGTTCAACTTGAATGTCACATCGGTGACTTTGCTTAATTTTGGTGGAACTGCACAAAAGGAGATCGAGATTTGTTTCCAGTCTTCGTATCGATTCAACTTGTTGCTATTGCGATATTTTGCTTCGCTACGCGAAACACTTTGCTTGATTTCAGTGCAACTGCACAAAACGAGATTGGATATCCTATTCATGTTGGCAGATTCGTATTTTATCTTGTCCGTCTCATGAAAGGTCAGTACAGGCCTTCATCCACATGATTGTGCAGTGTGCTTTGAGATGTTGTGCTGCTTGTATTGGTAATGTTTTAAATAAATGTTGAATTGAAGCTATTGTATTGCTGTCTTTTCCCATTAAGTAGTGAACAAAAATGGGACTAACCCAGACATGATGCTTGTTGCTTTGTTACAACAAACTCTGCATCACCCCCTTTATAAGTAGATGGAAGCACATACTATTGTTGTGCCCACTCTCCCCTGGAACTGTTTATGCTTTTCGTTAATCTAATGCCGCTGGTAAAATTAAGCAATGCCACTCTTAGAATTAATTAACTACCGAATCTTAGTTCAAAACTGCAACACTTGTTAGGAATGGTACTATCCTGCTTTGTAGTTCTTTCTACATGTTTAACCAAGGTATTGTTAAGATAGTGTCTCTGTTAAAATGAATCAGTTGCATTGTTTTAGGAATGGTACTTTTCTGCTTTGTCGTTCTTTATACATGTTGAAACAAGGAATTGTTAAGATAATGTCTCAGTCAATATGAATGAATCACACTAATGGATAATTGCTACTCTCCTGCTTTGTTTCCCATTAAGATAAAGTAGATCAGTAGATGCTTTTATTCTAGGAGTACAAGTCATCAACCATTATTTCTCAGTAATTGTTTCCCTTATACCTATTGTTGCTTACAGGGATATCAAAATTAAAGCTCGGTTTTATTCTGACTTCGATTTTAGTTAAACTGCACAAAAGGAGCCAATGTGTCCAAGGCAAACTGCTGCATTACTGGGTCCAGTTGGTCGTTCCACTTTGCAGAAAGAAGCAGTCACTGTTTGCGCTACATTACAGAAGGAATGACCGAGAAGCTTTACAGAGTATTATTAGATAGCGGTGACATGACTAGTCTGCAAAGACCATTGGCAATTTAACAACACGTGGAGTGCCGTGGGCAAAAAGTGCCCAAACAAGTACAAGAAGCTACGACAGGACGATCATAGGCATTACATATTTTGAATGGGAAAAGCTTGTCAGAGTTTAATCATTGATGTTAGCAAGAAGATGTTAGTTTAATATATTGGAATTGGAAAACCTTGTCAAAATTTGCTCATTGATGTTAGCCAGAAGACATGCATTTGATATTTTTGAGTGGGACGCCCTTGCTGTGAGTAGTGTCGAGTGTTTTTTCCTATTCCTGTGTTCAGTTTAGAAGTAAATAGTTACTCTGCTGAGATATTCCTGTGTTAAGTGTTTGTTCTGAATATTGTCTATGTAATGCCAGGCCTTGTGTTTGATTGCAAAGTTGAGCTTGGAATGTTGTGGCATGCGGCATCACGAGCTATTCACCATGCCTCCTTAGAATAATGCTTCGTATTGTTTTGCATGTCGATTTAATGCCAGTGATTTGCTTGTTAAGAAGATCATCCTCTTCTGTTGTTTCCATGCTTAAGAAGTTCATCGTCTGATGTTTCATTCATAGCCTATACGACAAGTCAGGTAGGTTAGACGTGAAACCATATGATCTTCCGACCAACTCATGATATTAGGCCGTGATTGGATTGTCGTTTTCAAACCAAAACCGCTTGTAAAACTGACGCTTGTAAATTAAAGCAGATGGTATCGGGCAAAGGCGCTTGGTTGGTCGATTTCGACTAGTAAAATATCGGAAGTACTTCACACACGATAAAAACGCTGAATGACACTCGGACGATTGCTAATCCAGTCGTTAGCTGCTGTTTCAGCCTTGCCCATGGATGGCATGATATGCACGTCGTGCATGTATCGTCTGGTAATGTCGTCCATATAGCAGTGCTCGTAAAATATACACTGGTCTCTCAAATTACACGCGTAACCCGCTGGTTTTACTTACAGACCTCGGGCCCTCGGTTTCATTACGCCTGTATTTTACGCGTTGTTTCCGATGACGAGTAAATTACACTTGTATGTTAATACATGTTTGAAATAAACCAGAGCTCCCAAGCGCGGCCTTACCGTTTCATGCCGTCTCAGTTTCTCGAAGGTGCTCATAGGTGTCCGATGATCCTGGCTTCCTGAATGAGCAGCGGGCGCTGTATCAGACCATCCTAGGGTCCGTGAGGCCCTCTCCGTTGTCCTTCGAGTTGTTGCGCTCGCCGTGGCGCCGAGCATTGTTAACATCATCAACGAACATGAGGATTCAGGAGATGGCTTTATTTTGACTGGATGACACTAGGGACCCACTAGGGCCATAGCCGTACGTACGCAAGTGCCTCCTTATTATGTACAACTATATTTTTTTTGCTTTCTCCTGCTTTCTTGACATCACGGTACCACACCATTGTCAACCTATGTATTCAATATAAACGAGAGAATTGCACAAGGTGCGGCCGACAGCTGGGACCAAGCAGCTCGAGCAGTATTTGTGTTTTTGAGGCGTGAGCACTTCAGAGTTTTTCTTGGCGATGATTTCGTTGTTGTTCAGAGGAGAGCAGGGTATTAACTGGGCGGGCTGTGGCCCGTCTAGCCCAGGCCAGATATCCAGCCCAGATACTAATTTTTTCAAGATGAAAATGGCTAGCCCAGCTATACGTCTTTTTGAGGAATACCCAGGCAAGGTCAACTTGTTATTCTCCGCCTCGCTGGGCTGCAAATCTTTCCTAGGAGGGATGCGTTAGGCTTAACAGGAAAATGGGATTTAAAAAATAATAAATGAGATGTAATTATAAAAACTAGGCAATAACTATAAAAAATGCACCAAACACGAAACTAGTTTATAAAATATTATTTATGGATTTTGAAAATCTTAAATTTTCATTGTTGCGCGCGCAATGTTTCGTTGGATTTTTACGTAATACAAATTTATATTTAATCTGACTAGAAATTTTGGGATAAAAATATTTTGGATCCCATCAAAATGTGGGAAATTTTATAGAATTCTGTCTTCAACGGTTGGTTGAAATTATTAATCGTTGTCCTAGCTAGAAAATGGGCTGTACTTTTAACAAACTGTAAATGGGCTATTGTAAATTCCATTAGAATTCAAAAATGGGATGTACATTCTTACAAAACGCAAATGGGCTATAAGTTCTTTGCCACACACTTGTGGGCCTACTAAGTGACGCGTCCCCTAAAAAAATAAGTTGACGCGTATGCAAGGCTTTGTCAACTTATTATAGTCAACACACGGTTCTTTGCCACACACATGATGTCTATCCAACGGATGTCGTGCTTCTTCTTCAATCTCGGATATTCTTAGCTTCGGCCGCCCAAAAAATGATTCCTCCCCCTGACATCTGGGGCGCACCGTTTCGGAGGCTGACCTGTAGCCTACTAAGTTGGAGCGTACCAAGGGCTTTGTCAACTTAGTCAAAATAAATGATTCTAGCTTTTGTGACCGTACGATGTCCATCCAGCGGCCGTAGTGCTTCTTCAACCTCTGGTCTTCTTGGTCCAGCCACCCAAAGCAGGCGTTGGTCGTGCCGCCTGCTCCTGCGTCCCGTGGCCGGTTGTGCTGCCGTGGAGGCCTCACCGCCCCCATACTACTCCCACCGCTGGCCAGGCCATCCCTCCACTCACCCAAACCCCCTGTTATTCTGCAGCAACAGCAGCCTCACACCACAGCCGAACCAGTGAACGCTCGTACTCCTATCCGCGTCGGCATCCACTGTCGTGTCTTGCCCGGCTCTGCTTCATCCCCTTCCTAGGCCTCACTATCGTCCATTGCCGTGGTGCTCTCGGCGCGGCGTGGTCAATGTGGTCAACGACCGACTTCCATCAGAAGAGTACTGTACGTGGAGAGGCTGACAGCTGGGTCCACGGCAGCCGCAAGGAAGTGCTTCCCTATTACACAGAAAATAATTATTCCTCCACTTGACTACGGGGACCCGCCGGACGGGCCACCAGTATTTTGCAAAAAAAATCGTTTCGCCCTGACTGCTGGGACCCACCGGACGGGCCACCGTATTTCGTGAAAAAAACGTTCCCCCGTTGTCAGCTCGGACCCACCGGAGGTGCCTCCTTATTACGCACAAAAAATGAATACTCCCTCGGCTAGCTGGGACCCACCTTGGTGGGAGGCTGACTTGTGGGCCTACTAAGTTGACGGGGACGAAGGGCTTTTTCAACTTAGTCAATATGAACGATTCTAGCTCCAGTGACCGTACGATGTCCATCCAACGGCCGTAGTGCTTCTTCAACCTCTGGTCTTCTTGCTCCAGCCGCCCAAAGCAGCGCCGCTCGTGCCGCATGCTCCTGCCTCCCGTGGCCGGCTGTGCTGCCGCAGAGGCCTCATCGACCCCTATTATTCCCACCGCTGGCCAGGCCCTGCGGTGACGGCAGCCTCACACCGCAGCCGAACCAGTGAACCCTCGTACTCCTCTCCACGCGGGCTTCCACTGTCGCGTCTTCCCCGGCTCCGCGTCGTCCCCTTCCGAGGCCTCGCCATTGTCCACCGCCGTGGTGCTCTCCGCACGGCGTGGTCAACGTGGTCAAGGAACGAATTCCATCGGAAGAGTATTGTACGTGGAGAGGCTGACAGCTGGGTCCACGGCCACAGCCTAGTTTTTTTGTGATTTGCCAAGTCGCTTTGTCAGGCCTGTTGGGCTGCAAATCTTTCAAGACGAGGAGAGCTTTCATTCGGCTGGCCGAGAAAATGGCCCATCAGTAATGAGAAATGGTCTGTACATTTTTAAAACACATCAAACCGGCAATTAGTTTCAAATATCTTTTTTTCATTTCAAGATTTTAAATTACATTAATTTTTATGCGTGGAGAATTTGTTGGATTTTATATTGATATACATTTATTTTTAAAATCAGTTTGAATGTGAGTCGAAATTTCGGGATTAAAAACAGTTCGGACCGCACCGAAATATGAAAAATTTCGTATACTTTTTAATCGTGGCCACAATATTGGCTGTAATGCTAACAAAAAGAATATGGGCTCCAAAAAAACCTTAAGAATTAGCAAATGGGCTGTAAATTATTAGAAATAATGGCAGATGGGTTGTATGCTGTTTTCCATAGATTTGAGGCTTTCCCAAAAAAAGGTTGACGCACAAGCACTGACCGTTGGATGTCCATCGAACGACTGTCGTGCTTCTTCAATCTCTGCTCTTCCTGCCCAGCCGCTCAAACAAGCGCGGCGGGACTGCCTGCTCCCTCCTCCCCGGCCGGCTGTGCTGCCGCGCCTCACCGCCCACCGTACTCCCATCGCTGGCCTAGCCATCCCTCTACTCACCCACACTCTGTTATTCTCCGGAGGCAGACGAACCAGTAAACCCTCGTACAGTCGTACTCCCCTCCGCGTGGGAAACAACTGCGAGTCTTCCCCCTCCGTGTCGTCCCCTTCCTAGGCCTCGCCGTCGTCCACCGCCGTGGTGCTCTCGGCGCGGCGTGGTCAATGTGGTCAACGACCGACTTCCATCGGAAGAGTACTGTGCGTGGAGACGCTGACAGCTGGGTCCACGCCGCAGCAAGGAAGTGCCTCCTTATTACGCACAAATAATTATTCCTCCACCTGACAGCGGGACCCACCGACGGGCCACCGTATTTCGTGAAAAAAACGTTTCCCCCCTGACTGCTGGGACCCACCAGCTACACCTTCGCACGCAAGGAAGTGCGTCCGGGCAAAAAAAAAAAACGATTCGCCCCCCTGACTGCTGGGACCCACCAGCTACATCTTCGCAAGCAAGGAAGTGCCTGACAGTCGGGACCCACATGGTCGAAGCGTACGTAGCGTTGTCATTCTGGTCGCGAACGTGTACGCACATATATACTGGTGGATGTAGAGGCGCGCACGTGTCGTACTAGAGGCGCGCACGTAGCATGTACACGTACGTACAACGGCCAGGGTGCAAGAAAGAAAATACGGCCACATATGTGTACATACGGGCGGGGTCTCGAACGCCTACTCGCGCATACGTACGGCCAGGGCTCGTTGACATGGCTGGATTGGAAAGGAGAAACAGCATCGTCGTCGTGTTCATGGGGAGGCAACGGAATGCGTCGTGTTCATGGGGAGGCAACGGAATACGTCGTGTTCATCGGGAGGCAACGGAACACGTGGGAGCCAACCGGCTGGGTCGGAACGGAATGTGTGGTCGTGTTCATCGGGAGGGCTTCGACGGAACAGGCGATGGAAACGAGGCCTGGCGTACTGCAAAACGGAGGAAACGGCCTTGTGTTCGACCGGCCACGTTCGAAACGGGATCCTGTTCATCGGGAGGGGTCTGGCGTCCCGCAAAACGGACGAAACGGACCTCTACGGTCGAAACGGGGGTCCTGTTGATTGGGAGGGTGTGGCGTACCGCAAAACGGACGAAACGACTTGTGTTGGAGCGCTACGGTCGAAACGGGGGTCCTGTTCATCGGGAGGGGTGTGGCGTACCGCAAAACGGGACTCCACGGGATACTGTTCATCTCCACCGTCGACCTCCTCCAGCCTCCACGAGCTACCGTCGACCTCCTCCAGCCTCCACGGGCTCCTGTTCATCCAGCCTCCACCGCACGCTACTCCACCGCTACTGTTCAACCACCCCTCCACCGTCTACTGTTCATCCAGCCCTCCACACCACGGGGTCCTGTCAACCACCCCTCCACGGGCACCCCTCCACCGTCTACTATTCATCCATCCCTCCACACCATGGGGTCCTGTTCATCCAGAGGCAACGCCACCGCTCACCTGTTCATCCCACCCCCCCCCCCCCCGCAACGCTCACTGTTCATCCCAGAGGCAGCATCGATCGGTTTCAGTTAGCAGCAGTAGCGAAGGAATCGCTCGATCAGGTTCAGTTAACAGTCATCGGTCGATCACTCGGGTTCAGTAACACGTAGACTACAGTGCAATCGCTCGGGTTCAATTATAGCCCAACGCCTCGCTCGGGTTCAGTTAGAGCCAACGCCTTGCACACACGCGTGTACGTGTACGAGAGAAACGTGCATCGCTCGGCCCCCGACCTCCCACCATAACCGGGAACTCCCTGAAATTTTCCTCCCCGTCGCTTCTACCACGGTTTTTTCCGTCGTGGACGGCCCAAAGAATGTCATGCAGCTGCGTCTTCGGCCCGCCCAGGACGAAAAGCCCATTTTCTGTCATGATTTTTTGTCATAGAAGTAGGAGCCCACCACATCTATGATGATACCGGGTTTTGTCACAATTATCGTCATAGAAGTGTCATATGTATGACAAAAAAACATTTCGTTTGGCCCAAAATGTCACGGATGTGTCTTTTTTGTAGTCGTTCCTCCGGTATTCGGGAGTTGCATAATCTCATAGTCATAGGAACATCTATAAGTCATGAAGAAAGCAATAGAAATAAACTAAACGAGCATAGTGCTAAGCTAACGGATGGGTCTAGTCCATCACATCATTCTCTAATGATGTGATCCCATTCATCCAATGACAACACATGTCCATGGCTAGGAAACTTAACCATCTTTGATTAACGAGCTAGTCAAGTAGAGGCATACTAGGGACACTCTGTTTGTCTACGTATTCACACATGCACTAAGTTTCCGGTCAATACAATTGTAGCATGAATAATAAACATTTATCATGATATAAGGAAATATAAACAACAACTTTATTATTGCCTCTAGGGCATATTTCCTTCAGCGGCCATCCCATTTCTCCTAGCGTCGTGATCCACTCCGGACATGGCGGCCACCACTCTTAGCCATCCTCTACTTCCCACCAACCATGTCACTAGCCGGTCTCAACTTCAACAGAGTCCAGGAATTCACACAGGAAGTATCAAAGAAATGGGCTATTCCTATCAATTTTGAGGAAGACAAAGATCTCCAAAAATTCTTCCTAGTGGCTGAATTCACCAGATCCCGCATCCGTTTGACTGAGGAATCAGTCGCCACCATACTTCTATCTTGCATTGGAGGCCATGCATCCCATTTCAAAGTGAAGCCGTTTCAAAATTGGTCGTTTAAGTTCTCTATTTCATCCAAGGAAGTAGGTTTCTCTACTATCAAAGGAGGTAACATTTCTATGCATGCCCTCAATGTTAATTTTCTTCTCCGGGGATCAGGTGGCCCTAACTTCTACCGGGAACTTGATCAATATCTATAAGAAAAAGAAGATGAATGGACTCATATATTTTGTCTCAACCGACCCTATCTTCTGAGTATATGATACGTCTCCGTCATATCTATAATTTTTTATTGTTTCATGCCAATATTATACAAGTATTACATACTTTTGGCAACTTTCTATATGATTTATTGGACTAACCTATTGATTCAGTGCCAAGTGCTAGTTCCTGTTTTCTGCATGTTTTTTGTATCGCAGAGTATCCATATCAAACGAAGTCCAAATGCAATAAAATTTTAAGGAGAATTATTTTGGAATATATGTGATTTTATGGAGTTGGAATCACCGCAAACGGAGGCCCACATAGGGCACAAGGCACCAGGGCATGCTAGAGGCCCCTGGCACGCGGTGGTGGGTTGTGCCCTCCTCGTACGTCGGTTGGACCCCTACTTCGGCCGCAAGGAAGCTTATATCCGGAAAAAAATCGTGTTAAAAACTCAACGCAATCGGAGTTACGGATCTCCGGGAATATAAGAAACGGTTTTCGGCCAGATCTGGGGAATGCGAAACAAAAGAGAACGGAGAGGGAGATCCAATCTCGGAGGGGCTCCCGCCCCTCCGCGGCCATGGAGACCAAGGACCAGAGGGGGAACTCTCGTCCCATCTAGGGGGGAGGCCAAGGAAGAAGAAGAAGGAGGGAGGCTCTCTCCCCCTCGCTTCCGGTGGCGCCGAAGTGCCACCGGGGGCAACAATCGGTACAGCGATCCACATCAACAATCTTGCTACCGTCAACACCAACTCTCTCCCCCTCTTTGCAGCGGTGTAACACCTCTTATCCCCGCTATAATATCTACTTAAACATGGTGCTCAACTCCATATATTATTTCCCAATGATCTATGGTTATCCTATGATGTTTGGGTAGATCTGTTTTGTCCATGGGTTAATCGTGATCTTGGTTGGTATGATTGTATATTTTATTTATTGTGCTGTCCTATGGTGCCCTCCGTCTCGCGCAAATGTGAGGGGCCCTCGTTGTAGGGTGTTGCAATATGTTCATGGTTTGCTTATTGTCAGTGTTGCGAGAGTGACAGAAACTTAAACGCAGATAGGTGGGCTATGGCGTATGGAAGTAAAGAGGACTTGATACTTAATGCTATGGTTGGGTTTCACGACCTTAATGATATTTAGTAGTTGCGGATGCTTGCTAGAGTTCCAATCATAAGTGCATATGATCCAAGTAGAGAAAGTATGTTAGCTCATGCCTCTCCCTCATATAAAATTGCAAGAATGATTACCGGTACTTGTTATCGATTTCCTAGGGACAAATGACTTTCTTGTTGACAAAAGCTTTCCACTTTTATTACCTTGCAATTTATCCGTAGTTTTATTCTCGCAAAGTAATCGTAGTTTTATCCTTGCAAAATAGTTTCATACTTGTTTCCGGTAAAGTGAACATCAAGCGTGCGTAGAGTTGTATCGGTGGTCGATAGAACTTGACGGAATATTTGTTCTACCTTTAGCTCCTCGTTGGTTTCGACACTCTTATTTATCGTAAAAGGCTACAAATGATCCCCTATACTTGTGGGTCATCAAGACCTTTTTCTTGCGCTGCTACCGGGGAGCAATAGCGTGGGGTGAATATTCTCGTGTGTGCTTGTTTGCTTTATCACTAAGTAGTTTTTATTTTCTATTCTAAGTTTTTCTCTATCTTTAGTTATGGTTATGGAACACGAAACACCAAAAAAATTAGTTGTACTTGCTACTCATGGAGATGGGAAACCTCCTAAAACCCTCGATGCTTGTTATGTGAAAAATATTATGCACTACTTTGATAATCCCGAGAAACCCCCATTCAACTCGATAATGGGAGTAACATTGGATCAACGTGAATACTTTAGGGATTATCGCTTGACTCAAAAGGGAAAAAAATTATGGGATCAAATTGAAATGTTGTAATGGTATGCTTGGGATTTAAGCCAGAGATATGATTATACTTGTTGCTCTAGGATGAATGCTCCACATCTTCCCTTTTCATGTGAATTTAATGATAATGAGACCTTGGCTTCTTATGCTAGAGGTGTATATGATTACTATGATGTGGAACGAATAGAAGACTTTGTTGCTTTTAAGGGTGCTTATGAAATTGAATCTTTGTTTGAAAAGTTTGAAGATTTTGATGATTCAGTTTATAGACCTGAAAATTTTTCTATCCTTAAATATTGCTATGATAATTTTAAATACAATTCCGATATTGATGCATTTATTGATAAAGTCTTTGTTGTGCAAGAAGAGACTAATATTTTGCAAGAGTCTATGGAAGAAGGAATTGATGAAATTGTGAGCTCATTGAATGAAAAAGATGATGAGGAGAGCGAAGAACAAGCGAAGGAAGAGCGGATTGATCACCCGTGCCTACCTTCTAATGAGAGTAACCCTCCAACTCATACATTGTTCAATGTTCCTTCGTTCTTACCGAAGGATGAATGCCATGATAATTGCTATGATCTCGTTGATTCGTTTGAAATATCCCTTTTTGATGATGTTTGCTATGCTTGTGGCCAAGATGCCAATATGAGTTATGCTTATGGAGATGAACTTGCTATTGTTCCTTATGTTAAGAATGAAATTGTTGCTATTGCACCCACACATGATAGTCCAATTATCTTTTTGAATTCTTCCAACTACACTATATCAGAGAAGTTTGCTCTTGTTAAGGATTATATTGATGGGTTGCCTTTTACCGTTGCACATGATGATTTTTATGAATATAATATGCATGTGCTTGCTGCTCCAATTTGCAATTATTATGAGAGAGGAACTACATCTCCGCCTCTTTATGTTTCCAACATGAAAGAATTGCAAGAAACTGCTTATGCTATGTATTGGCCTTTACTTGATGTTCATCAATTGTTTTTGTATGACATGCCAATGCATAGGAAGAGAGTTAGACTTCGCCATTGCTTGATATATGTTGCTTTGTGCTCACTACTAAATGCCAGATCATTGTTAATTAAAATCGGCTTTGATATACCTTGGGATCTAGGTGGATCCATTACTTGAGCACTTTATGCCTAGCTTAATGGCTTTAAAGAAAGCGCTGCCAGGGAGACAACCCGGAAGTTTTAGAGATTCATTTATTTCTGTTGACTGCTTTTATGAAGTTTAAAAACAAAAAAATATAGAGGGGAACTTAAAACTTCACAAAAAGAAAAGTGAAACTGAGATAGACGAGCACCGTGGAAGCGGGAGCATGCCTTGAACTTTGTTCATGCCATGGAAACTTTGTGAATCTTGAATTACAGAAACTTTTCAACAAATACAATTATCCTCTTGTACAATTCCATTGTATTATAAAAATAATGTGCCAATATTTGCCTTTAGGATGTTTAAATTGCTTGTTGGTTTGTGCGGTGCAAAACAGAAACTTTTTCTGTCGTTCTCGATTTTACATTTTTTACTGGAACGTAAAATGGTTCTGAAACTTTTTCCACTATCTTTCTATACAAATTGTTTATTTTTCCTAAGTTTTTCAGAATTTTTGGAGTACCAGAGGTATGGTGAATGTTCAGATTACTACAGACTGTCATGTTTAAGACAGATTCTGTTTTTGATGCATTGTTTTGCTCGTTTTGATGAAACTATCAATTTCTATCAGTAGATTAAGCCATGGCAAAGTTATATTACAGTAGCTACAATGCAAAAAAAATATGAATTGGTTTTCAACAGTACTTAGAGTAGTGATTTGCTTTATTATACTAACGGATCTTACCGAGTTTTCTGTTAAGCTTTGTGTGGATCAAGTGAGCAAAGATTGAGGAGGTCCCGATGTGAGGAGAAGGAGGAGAGGCAAGAGCTAAAGCTTGGGGATGCCCAAGGCACCCCAAGTGAATATTCAAGGAGACTCAAGTGTATAACCTTGGGGATGCCCCGGAAGGCATCCCATCTTTCTTCAACATGTATTGGTATGTTTTCGTTCTCGTTTCGTTCATGTGATATGTGTAAATCTTGGAGCGTCTTTTGCTTTTAGTTTTCATTTTCTTTTATGCACCATGTTGGTATGAGATAGTCCATGGTTGATTTATATAATGCTCATTGCACTTCACTTATATCTTTTGAGTATGGCCTTGTAGAATGCTTCATGTGCTTCACTTATATTTGAAGTTTGGATTGCCTGTTTCTCTTCACATAGAAAACCATTGTTGGAAGAATGCTTTTTTTCTTCACTTATATTTATTAGAGCATAGTCTTTTGTAGAAACAATTAAACTCTCATGCTTCACTTATATCTATTTGGAGAGTCAAAAGGAATTGGTCAATTGCATGGTTAGTCATAAAATCCTACATAAAACTTATGGATCACTAAATATGATATGTTTGATTACTTGCCATAGTTTTGCGATATGGAGATGGAATATGTGGAGGTACTAGTAAACGGTTGTGTTTAGTAACAATATTGGTGTTAAGGTTTGTGATTCCCGAAGCATGCATGTATAGTCTCTCGTTATGCTATGATGTTGGAGCATGATTTATTATTGATTGTCTTCCTTATGAGTGGCGGTCGGGGACGAGCGATGGTCCTTTCCTACGAATCTATCCCCCAAGGGGCATGCGTAGTAGTACTTTGCTTCGAGGGCTAATAAACTTTTGCAATAAGTATATGAGTTCTTTATGACTAATGTAAGTCCATGGATTATACGCACTCTTAACTTTCCGCAATTTGCTAGCCTCTACAGTACCGTGCGTTGCCCTTTCTCACATTGAGACGTGGTGCAAACTTCGCAGGTGCATCCAAACCCCATGATATGATACGCTCTATCACACATAAGCTTATTATATCTTCCTCAAAACAGCCACCATACCTACCTATTATGGATTTTCCATGGTCATTCCAGGATATATTACCATGCAACTTCCACCGCTTCCATTTGATGACTTGAGCATTCATTGTTATATTGCTTTGAATGGTCATATAGCTGACATAGTAGTTGTGGCTCAGCCACCGTTCATCATTTTTCATACATGTTACGCTAGATCATTGCACATCCTGGTACATTGCCAGAGTCATTCATATAGAGTCATATTTTGTCATAGGCATCGAGTTGTAATTTTTATTTCTTTTGAGTTATAAGTAAATAGAAGTGTTATGATCATTATTCATTTTTAGAGCAGTGCCCCAATGAGGAAAGGATGATGGAGACTAGGATTTCCCCACAAGTCAGGATGAGACTCCGGACAATGAGAGAAAAATATATAAAAAGAAAAAAAAGAAATATAAAAAAGAAGAAAAAATAAACAAAGAGAGAAGGGGCATTGTTAGTATCCATTACCACACTTGTGCTTCAAAGTAGCACCATATTTTTCATATGGAGAGTCTCCTATGTTGTCACTTTCATATACTAGTAGGAATTTATCGTTATAGGATTAGATGCACACCCACTTAGTTTTCATATTGACCTTTCATACACTTATAGCTCTTAGTGCATTCGTTGCATGGCAATCCCTACTCCTCACGTTGATATCAATTGATGGGCATCTCCATAGCCCGTTGGTTAGCCGCATCGATGTGAGACTTCCTACTTTTTTGTCTTCTCTATATTTACCCCTATCATTATACTCTATTCCACCCATAGTGCTATATCCATGGCTTGCGCTCATGTATTGCGTGAGAGTTGAAAAAGCTGAAGCGCGTTAAAAAGTATGAACCAATTTCTCGGCTTGTCATCGGGGTTGTGCATGATAAATACTTTGTGTTAAGAAGACAGAACATGACAAGACTATATGATTTTGTAGGGATAGCTTTCTTTAGCGTTAATATTTTGAAAAACATGATTGTGTTTTGGGATGCCTGAGTATTGATGTCTTTATGTCAAATTATAGACTATTGCTTTGAATCACTTATGTCTTAATATTCATGCCATGATTAGATATATGATCAAGTTTATGCTAGGTAGCAATTGCACACCAAAAATTATCTTTTTTATCATTTACCTGCTCGAGGACGAGCAGGAATTAAGCTTGGGGATGCTGGTACGTCTTCGTCGTGTCTATAATTTTTGATTGTTTCATGCCAATATTATACAAGTTTTACATACTTTTGGCAACTTCTTATATGATTTATTGGACTAACCTATTGATCTAGTGCCAAGTGCCAGTTCCTGTTTTCTGCATATTTTTGTATCACAAAGTATCCATATCAAACGAAGTCCAAATGCAATGACATTTTACGGAGAATTATTTTGGAATATATGTGATTTTCGGGAGATGGAATCACCACAAACTGAGGCCCACACAGGGCACGAGACACCAGGTCGCGCCAGAGGCCCCTATCACGCGGTGGTGGGTTGTGCCCACCTCATATGTCGGTTGGACCTCTACTTCGGGTGCAAGGAAGCTTATATCCGGAAAAAAATCATGTTAAAATCTCAGTGCAATCGGGGTTACGGATCTCAGGGGATATAAGAAACAGTTTTCGGCCAGATCTGGCGAACGTGAAACAAAAGAGAACAGAGAGGGAGATCCAATCTCGGAGGGGCTCCCGCCCCTCCGCGGCCATGGAGACCAAGGACCAGAGGGGGAACTCTCCTCCCATCTAGGGGGGAGGCCAAGGAAGAAGGACAAGGAGGGGGCTCTCTCCCCCTTGCTTCCGGAGGTGCCACGGTGCCACCGGGGGCAACGATCGGGACAACGATTTACATCAATAATCTTGCTACCGTCAACAACAACTCTCTCCCCCTATTTGCAGTGGTGTAACACCTCTTCTCCCCGCTGTAATCTCTACTTAAACATGGTGCAAAACTCCATATACTATTTCCCAATGTTCTATGGTTATCCTATGATGTTTGAGTAGATCTGTTTTGTCCTATGGGTTAATTGTGATATTGGTTGGTATGATTGTATATTTTATTTATGGTGTTGTCCTACGATGCCCTCCATCTCGCGCAAACGTGAGGGCCCCTCGCTATAGGGTGTTACAGTATGTTCATGGTTTGCTTATTGTCAGTGTTGCGAGAGTGACAGAAACTTAAACGCGGATGGGTGGGCTATGGCGTACGGGAGTAAAGAGGAATTAATACTTAATGCTATGGTTGGGTTTCACAACCTTAATGATCTTTAGTAGTTGTGGATGCTTGCTAGAGTACCAATCATAAGTGCACATGATCCAAGTAGAGAAAGTATGTTAGCTCATGCCTCTCCCTCATATAAAATTGCAAGAATGATTACCGATACTTGTTATCGATTGCCTAGGGATAAATGACTTTCTTGTTGACAAAAGCTTTCCACTTTTGTTACCTTGCAATCTATCCGTAGTTTTATTCTCGCAAAGTACCCGTAGTTTTATCCTTGCTAAATAGTTTCATACTTGTTTCCGGTAAAGCGAACGTCAAGCATGCGTAGAGTTGTATCGGTGGTTGATAGAACTTGAAGGAATATTGTTCTACCTTTAGCTCATCGTTGGGTTCGACACTCTTATTTATCGAAAAAGTCTACAAACGATCCCCTATACTTGTGGGTTATCAGTATATCTCGCAGCCACTCTCTAATTTTGCCTTAGAGCCGTGTTAGCAATGTCAGGATTGAAACTGTTGAACCTTGACGGCAAATATTATTTGAGCTCTTGTCTGCTACTTCTCTGATGAGGCAGAAATCCCTACTGATGACCATTAGACCCCTAGTGTTAATGTTATTAAGTTCAATTTTTGGTAGGATGGTTTTATGTCGTCTGGTCGACCAGACGATAAACCACAACAACTCCTAGGTATTTCAAATGCCTATATTTTTTATGGATCCACTAAGTACAAACCTCCCAGGGGACCAAGACATGACCTCGAAAAGGTCCTTGTTAATACCAAGCAGGACTTGTTTCTATGAGATGATGGTGAGCAATACCGGTGTTGTTGTTGATGATGAGTTGGCAAAGAACTAGGCCACCCCTTATGCTGGCCAGATGGATAAAAAATTGCAAAAAAAACAAGAAGAATGCCGTTGTTGGAGCACATAATGAAGAATTAATTGTGTTGCTGGAGGTGAAGAGGGCCTTGGCAGCCGACTAAAAGGAGAAGGTGAATTATTCTGATGAGATTAAGATGATGGAGGATGGGAAGTGGAAGGCTATGGTGGTGGCTCAAGAGAGGAAGGTGTTAGTGGAACAAAAAAGGACTTGAATTTGGGACGAAAGGACTTGCATTGGAGACCGATGAAAAAAAAGACTGAGCTTGAGGAGCATAGATTGCATTGGCGGTTGAGGAGCAAAAAAGCAAAAGGGTGGTCAAGGACCGTGCTATTATGTTCATGAATCCAACAACATGGTCGAGAGGGCAAGAAAATATTGGCAATTCACTTGTAGGGATATCTTAGATAAGATTGTGGGGGCGACAATGATGAAGGAGGCGGAAATGGTGGCTCCAATGGTGACGGCACAAATGCATGAGGATGGCTTTTGGTCCTCCATGTGTTGGTGGTTTTTTCGAATGACTTGTTCATTTGGTGCCTTTTGGCACCTATGGTTATTTTTGATGGATTGGATGAACTTTATTTATGACCTAGTTCAATTATGATGCCTTTGAAATGTTTATGTTTGCTTTCAAATGTGATGGTTTTGTTTCAATTGTTTTACCAAAGGTTTGGAAGTATCGGGAAACCAAAAAAAGTAGGGGATTGAACATGGGGGGTCTGCTAGCTGAGAAAAAGTTTAATCCCTCAAAAAATTTGACTTTGGGGGATAAGGAGAAGGTTTGAAGGACTAAGTTTAGAGGATATGCTAGAGATGTTCTTAGTGTGCTACCTTCTTTCACTGTTCCCTTCCCCCAGAATTTCATCTTGTCGTTTTAGAGAGTGATGTTCATTTGCACGGTAGATCACACCACCCGCCGGTTATGTTGATGGGATGCAATAGTACAGAGAAGCGAGAATTTTATCATCAACACCCCTTTCAATTTGCATCTATGCAAATAAGGCGAAAAATAGATGTTGTCGAAATTCTTTTGATACTTGAAAATTTAAAATGTAATAAATCCTAGCAGTAAAAAATGTAATAAATCCCAAACCTCATATATAATTTATGATCCGACTTCACAATCGGCTTTGTCTTGACAAGAGCTTTGATATTAGATACCGTATGTGTATGCTTCATTGGAAAAATCAGTTTAAAAGCACTAAGTGATTTATAAAGTTACCACTATACGGGCACCAGCGTTGTCACGTGATAACTTTGGTAAAAATGCTGGGTGGCAATTTCGTGAATCATGGCAATCAGGTATTGAAGTTCTTATCAATACGAATGCAAGTTGTCAATTTGATGGACAATCCAAGCTATGTAATATTCTTACACCAAACTACTCCATTTGGTTATATTTACTCTGCATATTACTCCCTCCGTCCCAAAATGTAAGACATTTTTTGACACTATCCTAGTATAAAAAAACGTCTTACATTTCAGGATGGAGGGAGTAGTTTTATCTCAAGTCAAAATTTGTACATTGACCAAGTTTATAGAATAATTAGATGTTAGTAGTAATCTTGGCATGCATAAATTGTTAGCTCCTTGCATATAGGAGCACGGATCACGATCAGTTAGCCGGACCATATTCAGTTCGTTAGCTGGCTTCGTGAGTCCAAGTTTGTTAGCTAGCTGGGGTCGGTCGTTAGAGGATAAGCACCATGATGCAGTGGCCGGGAGTTTAGGCTAGTCAGTGTGTGCGTGGAGTTGTGGCCGGGTCGTGTGTGTGCACGGGTATAAAGACCCACCCCATATGTACTGGTCGAGGTGCGAAGTAATGAGCCGAGCCTAGGAGAGTCAGAAGATGAGCGTAGTCTTCGCTGGAACCGTGGTGTGTGCCCGGTCGGTAAGAGAGAGCTGCTCTGGGTAGGTGTCAGTTTGCTGCCGAGCCATGTCGTTCATGCGCCGGAATATGGCGTATGTACAGCAATGGCGTTTGTGTACCGGAAAACTATCACCGGGTCATGTGTCTTCTCTTTTTTTACCTTCGTTCCTGCAAGAGAAAGAGCGAGAGGGAGCTGGGCACTGGCGTAAAGATCAAGCTAGGGCTCGGCGCCAACATTTGGCATCATGAGCTTGGTTGTATTGGGCGTCGTTTGCCTTGCCGGAGGCATGCCGGCGGCGGCGGTGTTGGCCAGCGGCTGCGCAACAGAGCTCCGGGCCGTGCGTCAGCCGGAGGAGATGCGCGACACGGGGGCCGTCAACGGTATGTGTTGCCGGAGCCGGAGGAGACGGTGTATGCTGCCGCAACTAGAGACGAGGAAGACGGCATATCTCGCTGGAACGTCGGGCATGTGTCGCCGGGAGAGAAGGAGTCGACGTGTATTCTGAGGAAGAGCATGAAGATGCTGCGCGGCGACGAAGACCGCAACGGCGCAATGTGACGACCATGGAGCGGCGACCATGGAGGCGTGTGGCGCTGTGTGTCCGCGGCGCGGCAGCGTACGGCCAGCCGTGTCAAGATTAGGAGGAAAATTGTAAGCAATAATCTTGATCACAGCCGGTTGGTCTTGGCCTAGCCGTCCGTAGGAGCTGGCAACAAATAGCTGCATGCACGTACGGTATGCATCGTGTGGCTGTTCAGTCAATGCATGCTATGCATGGGCGTGCATGTAGTTAGCCGGTTAGTGGCCGTGGTTGTTAGCGCGCCATGCGTGCGTGGGTTTTTTTTGGGGGTTGGTTGAGTTAGTGGCCGGTGGTGGCTGGGTCATGCGTGAGTCGTAGCTAGCTGTGTGTGTGCGCGTGCCTTGGGTATAAGAGCATCTCCAGCCGTTCAGCCTTCTAGGGCGTTGAAAAAGAGCGGCCTGGGGGAGAGCCGGCGTTAGATTGGCCTCTGGGGCGACTTAGCTTCCAGCCACGCCTTACGCGGCGCCTCCCAAGCCGCGGCAAATTCAAACATGGACAGTTCCGCTCACAAAAGACACCACAAGTCCGGCAATCACATCGGCCCAGTTCGGTGATCATCAGTTCGGCGATCATATGAAAAGTTTGGCATACAAAAAAGAAAGGACGTGCGTGCAACGCTTCACACGGCGGGGTCGGCCACCGGCATCGGCGGAGTCGGCGTGCGCGGGCTTGGCGGTGTCGAAGCTACTTCGGTGCTGGGCGGCGTCGGCGCGGCTTTTGTGCTGCTGGGCGTCATGGAGGCATCATCGCTCGGGCTTCGTGGCGGCGTGGGCGTGGCCATGGGAGTTGGCAGCGCCATGGACGGTAACTGGTTCAGGATAAGGCCGCGCTCCGCCAAGTACCATGCCTTGACCGCCTCGTCATTGCTCTGGAGCATGTCCGCCCCGCCCAGCAGGAAAGCCAGGTCGGTGTTCCTCCTCTTCGTGGCGACGTCCGTCCGGAGTAGGTCGAGCTTGACGGCGCTGCTCATCATCAACGCCGACCACCGCGCCTCGGTCTTCTCTTCGCGCCGGGCGGCCCTGGCATGTGCGTCGGCGAGGAAATGCTCGATTGACTCCTGCACGTGCGCGGTAGCCGAGTCGGCGTGTTTCCCCTTCTTGGCCCCTTTGTTGCCTTCGGGGCGCCCCTCGCCCGCGCCCGGCGTCGGCTCGTCCGGCTTGTAGGTCTCCTTGGCCTTGGCAAGGGTGCGCCGGACATCCGCCCACTTCTCGCACTCCTCGATCCTTGTGAAGACGTGGAGGTACTTGAATTCTTGGAGGGCAGTGTGCAGAAGCTTGTGAGAAGGGCAGCGCACCATGGAGGAGAGGGGGCGTCGGGGATGACACGTAGGCCGGCGGTGAGTAGTTGTATGGAGGGTACTACATGCCGGCGAAGGCGGGCGAGAGCGTGCGCTGGGCCGGGTGACCATGGGGGAAGGTGATGTTGGGGTTGAACCCACTGTGCGCGTCCCCGTCGGCATAGGCCGGCGATGGCGTGCATCCCCAGGGTTGCGGCGACGACGAGAAGTCGGCCGGAGAATCGACGCTTTACTGGCTCCAGGGCGCGTACTAGGCGTGGCCCCCGGGAGGATTCATCATCCCCACGCGAGCCGCCTCGTCTTGTTCGGCCGTAGCCGCAGCCGCGAGCGCCGCGTTGTCCCTGGACTTCCGCCCTCTAGTCGGTGTTGGACATGCCCGTCGGCTTGGACGGTGGCGCCCTCAGCTTCCTCTACTTCGGCTGGGCGGCGGCGGCGGTCGCAGCCGTCGCGGCACGGGGGATCACGTATTTCTTCGGCGGCATGGCTGCCAGTGAGGGGAGGGGAGGAGAAGGGAGATTGGTGGGATGAATGGAGGGAATGATAGGGAAGCCGGGGGGAAAGCGGGAAGAAACGGCGGGAAAAGGCCCTCCTCTTGCCGACAGAGCGGCCCCACGCCCCTTTCCGCTTGCGCCGGCGCCCCCAGGCTGTAACGCCCTCGATGCGGCTATATCTCCCATGTGTGGAAGCACGACTTAGAGGCATAACCGCATTGAAAGCAATGTCGCAAGTGAGGTAATCTTCACACAACCCATGTCATACATAAGGGAAAGAGATACATAGTTGGCTTACAATCGCCAGTTCACACAATTACATGAATAAAGCATTACATCATCCAGATACAATCAAGGTCCGACTACGGAACCAAAATGAAAGAAGACTACCCGAAATGCTACACAGATCCCCGATTGATCCCAACTGGGCTCCACTACTGATCACCTGAAAAGAAACAACACAAAGGACAAGATCTTCATCGAGCACCTCCTTGAGCTTGGTTGCGTCAACTGCTCAGTAACATCGGCACCTGCAAACTAGTTTTGGAAGTATCTGTGAGTCACGGGGACTCAGCAATCTCACACCCTCGCGATCAAGACTATTTAAGCTTATAGGTAAGGGTAAAAGGTATAAGGTGGAGCTGCAGCAAGCGAATAGCATATTTGGTGGCTAACAACGCAAATGAGAGCGAGAAGAGAAGGCAAAAGCACATTCGAGAAACTATGATCAAGAAGTGATCCTAGAACAACCTACGTCAAGCATAACTCCAACACCGTGTTCACTTCCCGGACCCCGCCGAGAAGAGACCATCACGGTAACACACGCGGTTGATGTATTTTAATTAAGGTAAACTTCAAGTTTTCTACAACCGGACATTAACAAATTCCCATCTGCCCATAACCGCGGGCACAACTTTCGAAAGTTCAAAACCCTGCAGGGGTGTCCCAACTTAGCCCATCACAAGCTCTCACAGTCAACGAAGGATATTCCTTCTCCCAAGACAATCCGATCAGGCTCAGCATCCAGGTTACAAGACATCCTCGACAATGGTAAAACAAGTCCAGCAACACCGCCCGAATGTGCCGACAAATCCCGATAGGAGCTGCACATATCTCGTTCTCAGGGCACAATCAGATTGTCCAAACTTCCGGTAGGCCAGCCCAGAGTTGCCCCTGGTGGCCACCGGCGGCTGACAGGTTGGACCAACACTCAGAGGAGCACTGGCCCGGGGGGGTTAAAATAATGATGATCCTTGAGTCTGCAGAACCCAAGGGAAAGAAAAGGCTAGGTGGCGAATGGTAAAACCAATGTTGGGCATTGCTGGAGGAGTTTTATTCAAGGCGAACTGTCAAGGGGTTCCCATTATAACCCAACCGCGTAAGGAACGCAAAATCCGGGAACATAACACCGATATGACGGAAACTAAGGCGGCAAGAGTGGAACAAAACACCAGGCATAAGGCCGAGCCTTCCACTCTTTACCAAGTATATAGATGCATTAATTAAATAAGAGATATTGTGATATCCCAACAAGATATTCATGTTCGAAACATGGAACAAGCTCCAATCTTCACCTGCAACTAACAACGCTATAAGAGGGGCTGAGCAAAGCGGTAACATAGCCAAACAACGGTTTGCTAGGACAAGGTGGGTTAGAGGCTTGGTTTAACAATACGGGAGGCATGATAAGCAAGAGGTAGGTATCGCAGCATAGGCATAGCAAAAGAGTGAGCATCTAGCAAGCAAAGATAGAAGTGATTTCGAGGGTATGGTCATCTTGCCTGAAATCCCGCAAGGAAGAAGAACGAGTCCATGAAGAAGGCAAACGGACGTAGTTGAACGGTTCCTCACAAACGTGACGTTATCGGTACCAACCCGAAGAAGCAAACACCGGAAAGAAGCACACAACATTGTAAACAACCAACACGTGAACATGGTATGATATGCGGGATGCAGTATGCGGTGCATATGCATGATTTGGAAAGGAATGATTGAACCTGGCCTCAACTTTGAAATCCAAGAGTGCCACTGGAAATGTGAGGTGATTTCAGTCGAAGTCGATATAAAGATCACCGGAATCGGATGCACGGTTTGGAAATGTCAAGCAAAAGAAATATGGCACCGGTCTGCGATAATCAGCAAGTGACCAACTAAATGCATCAAGATGAATATGCTACAGCACTCAAAAATGGCAACAAAATACATGGCAGGGATCCACTCAAGATGCTTGAAAAAAGATTAACACTGAGCTATGGCTAATACACTCATTAACAGGCTCAGACAAGCATGGCAAAAGTGCAAATGATAACAGGTTTCAGACTTTGTGAAATTAACACAAGTCTGGAATTTATCATCAGGAAGCACACTTTAGAGCATGAAAACTACATGCTACATGAACTTAACATGGCAAAGCAAGGCATGGCATGAAGCTACTCTAAGCACATAACAAAAGTCCCTTAGTGACCTTGAGCCAAAAGGGATCAGAAAATACAATTGCAAGCATGTGAACATGGCAAAAACATAAAGAGATTCAGACTTAGTGAAAAACTGGAACATGCAAAATAGTAAACGATTAGGCATGTTTACGAGCTCGATGCACTCACTTCAGAGCATGGCATGACAAACTAAGCATACACCCATCAAGAAGACATGGCATAGAAGCTAGATATGGCAAGAACAACAACATAGCCTGCACGGATCAATAGCAACATCCTCGTCAAAATCGCTAAACAAGTTAACAATCTGCCAGGAACATTTTATAGCAAAAGTAGAGCTCGATTGAGTCAAGCTAGGGTGCTTCATAAATGCAAACAAAGAAATGGATGGATAGATCACCACAATGGTAACAAAACATCCTTACTGATCATCCTCAAAACAGGCACGGATCACTAGGAAACAACATGAACATATGGCATGACAACAAAATCAGAACACGCGGAATACTCGGGTTAAAGTTGACGAGCCTAGCATATGCAGATATGGCCTCGGAACACTGGAGACCGAAAGGTCGAGCGTGAATCATATAGTAGATATGATCAACATAGTGATGTTCACCATTGAAAACTACTCCATCTCACGTGATGATCGGACATGGTTTAGTTGATATGGATCACATGATCACTTAGATGATTAGAGAGATGTCTATCTAAGTGGGAGTTCTTAAGTAATTTGATTAATTGAACTTTAATTTATCATGAACTTAGTACCTGATAGTATTTTGCATGTCTATGTTGTTGTAGATAGATGGCCAGTGCTGTTGTTCCATTGAATTTTAATGTGTTCCTAGAGAAAGCTAAGTATCATGGAACTTATTTTTGGACCAGAAGAAGCCTAGAAGACTTGGAGTGCACGTCAGGGGATCAACGACGAAGCCACGAGGCAGGGGGCGCGCCCAGGGGGCGCGCCCTCCACCCTCGTGGGCCCCTCATGGCTCCCCTGATGTATTTCTTCCGCCTATATATAGATCCATATACCCTAAAACTATCGGGGAGCACAATAGATCGGGAGTTCCGCCGCCAGAAGCCTCCGTAGCCACCGAAAACCAATCTAGACCCGTTCTGGCACCCTGCCGGAGGGGGGAATCCCTCTCCGGTGGCTATCTTCATCATCCCGGTGCTCTCCATGACGAGAACGGAGTAGTCCACCCTCGGGGCTGAGGGTATGTACCAGTAGCTATGTGTTTGATCTCTCTCTCTCTCTCGTGTTCTTGAGATGGTACGATCTTGATCTATCGCGAGGTTTGTTATTATAGTTGCATCTTATGTTTCTTCTCCCCCTATACTCTCTTGTAATGGATTGAGTTTTCCCTTTGAAGTTGTCTTATCGGATTGAGTCTTTAAAGATTTGAGAACACTTGATGTATGTCTTGCCGTGCGTATCTTTGGTGATAATGGGATATCACGTGATTCACTTGATGTATGTTTTGGTGATCAACTTGCGGGTTCCGCCCATGAACCTATGCATAGGGGTTGGCACACGTTTTCGTCGTGATTCTCCGGTAGAATCTTTGGGGCACTCTTTGAGGTTCTATGTGTTGGTTGAATAGATGAATCTGAGATTGTGTGATGCATATCGTATAATCATACCCGTGGATACTTGAGGTGACATTGGAGTATCTAGGTAACATTAGGGTTTTGGTTGATTTGTGTATTAAGGTGTTATTCTCGTATGAACTCTAGGGCTGTTTGTGACACTTATAGGAATAGCCCAACGGATTGATTGGAAAGAATAACTTTGAGGTGGTTTCGTACCCTACCATAATCTCTTCGTTTGTTCTCCGCTATTAGTGATTTTGTAGTGACTCTTTGTTGCATGTTGAGGGATAGTTATATGATCCAATTATGTTATTATTGTTGAGAGAACTTGCACTAGTGAAAGTATGAACCCTAGGCCTTGTTTCAACGCATTGCAATACCGTTTACGCTCACTTTTATCATTAGTTACCTTGCTGTTTTTATATTTTCAGATTACAAAAACTATTATCTACTATCCATATACCACTTGTATCACCATCTCTTCGCCGAACTAGTGCACCTATACAATTTACCATTGTATTGGGTCTGTTGGGGACACAAGCTACTCTTTTTTATTTGGTTGCAGGGTTGCTTGAGAGAGACCATCTTCATCCTACGCCTCCTACGGATTGATAAACCTTAGGTCATCCACTTGAGGGAAATTTGCTACTGTCCTACGAACCTCTGCACTTGGAGGCCCAACAACGTCTACAAGAAGAAGGTCGTGTAGTAGACATCAAGCTCTTTTCTGGCGCCGTTGCCGGGGAGGTTAGGGCTTGAAGGTATATCTTTATACCTTGCAATCGAATCTTTTTGTTTCTTGTTTTATCACTAGTTTAGTTTATAAAAGAAAATTATATAAAAAATGGAATTGAGGATACCTCATATGCTTCATATTTTTAATATCTATCATGAGAATAAGGATTCCGATAATTGTGCTCAAGTGCTAGAAGAAGAATACATTAGAATGTTTGGCACTAAATATTTGAATGATGAGCATGATTGCAATGTTGTTAGTATGATTTCCTTGAATATCCAAGATGCTAATGATATGCAAAGCCACAAGCTTGGGGAAGCTATGTTTGATGAAGATGATCTTTTTTTGTCCCCCAAGTTTTGATGAGCAAATTTATTATGATGAAAGCATGACTCCTATTTATGATGATTATATTGATGAAAGTGGATTTGGAGAGGTCATGAGTTTATTTTGTGATGAATCCACTATTTTGGAAGAGGTTCCAATTGATTATGAGAACAAAGTTACTATCTATGAAGATTATTGTGATGACTTGTATGCTATAAAGAATAATGATATCCATGAAACTTGTCATCATGATTTTAGTTTTCAATTGGATTATGCCTCACAAGATAATTATTTTGTTGAGTTTGCTCCCACTATTATTCATGAGAAGAATTTTGCTTGTGCGGAGAGTAATAAAATTTCTGTAACATCCCAAATTTTCAATTTGGAATGTTATACAATAGATCATTATTGCATATCATATTTATTGCATTTTGGTTGATCCTAGAAATTTCACGCAACTCAAGGACCCTCGGAGAGAGTTGGGGATTTCGTTATTTTCATATTTGAGTTGTCTCAATTTTGAAAATAGGATCATTTGATTTTATTTATTTTATCTTCAATTATTTCTACTATAAAAATTATGAGAGAGGGAATAAAATGACTTTCCAAAATAAAGAAATATTGGGGATTTAATAAAAAATCAAATAATATTTTATTTTGGGTTTATTTGCTATTTTATTTGAATTTAGGAAAAATTGCACGTTTTCAAAAAATTGCATTTAGGGCCAAGAAAATGTTCATCATGTTCTAAATATTTTATTTAGACGGAGAAAATTTGTTTTGGAATTTTTAGAATTTTATTTATTTTTCTAGAATTTTTTTAGTCGCAGCAAAATTGTTTAAAAAAAGAGACCCCGCGCCCGACTAGGCCAAGGGCCCAGCCGAGCAGGTCGGCCCAGCCAGCCGCCGCCGCCTCCCGCCCGGGTCGGGACAGGAGTCCCGACCGTCGCCGTCGCTGAGTTCGGGGAGGACCTGCCTCCCGAGGACACCCCCTTCCCCAAGTCGCCGCCTCCCCCCCCCATTTATAAACCCCGCCGGACCCCCCTGCAGCCCCACACCCGCCGCCACCTCCTCACGCCACCAGCGTTGCCGCCGCGCCGCAGCCGCCACCCTGCGCCGCCTGTCACCACCGTAGCCGCCGCCCTGCACCACCCGCCGCCGCCGGAGCCCCGAGCCGAGGTAGCCGCTGCCCCGGTTTTCTGAGAAAAGCCGTTTCGTTTTTTTAGAAAACCTGAGTTTTTGTTTTTTTAAATAGATCGGTTTTTCTCCGGTTTATTTATTTAGCGAGCGTTTGCTCGTCCGTTCATTTTAACGAACACGTTCCTCGTTTAGTTCCAGTTAACGAACGTTCGTTCGTTAATCCGTTTGTTGTTTTTATTTTTCTCGGATTAAATCCGCGATTTTTCTGATCGCGATTTCTGATCCGATGTTCGTTTTAGTTTAACTTTTCGCTCATTTGTCGGAATCAGGCGATTCAAGCGCCTGCAGTTTCGTCTCGAAACCCTCTTTCCGTTTAACCAACTCAAACAAGTTTTTGCCTCAGTTTAAATTTCCCTAGATTCATATTAGTAAATGGAGCTTATTTCTTTTGCCGTTTGTGTTTCGTTGTTTCGTTCGATTTGGTTCTTTTTGCCAACCGGAGTTCTTAAGTTGAACCACCTGGTTAGATCTTTTATTCGAGTTTTACCTGTGCATTAGATGAGTACTTATTGTATGCTTGTTTGTTTGCGATAGAGTACTCGGAGTGCGCCGCTTGCTACTTCGAATCGCTAGGTTTCACGGATCATCAGCAAGGCAAGTAACACTTTGATCATACCATCCTACTACCCAGTTTTTATTGCATTAGATCAATCCTCACACCATTGCATGATTAGGATCTAATTAAATTGTGGGTTTGGGAAGTAGATGAGGTAGTACCTATTACCTGTTTATTATCAAACCTTTGCTAGTTACTTCTACGTTTGCTTTTATGTCATGCTATGCTAGTAGACGTGGATTGGGTGAGTGAAATTCATGACAGATGTGAGAATGTTAAATTAATAGTTTATCTAAGGTGGCAACTTAAATACACATCTCGGTGGATTGAGGCACCTGGGTATTCCAGCGATTGCCTGTTTTTCTTTATGGACCGCCACCCAGGCTCAAAGGGATCATGAGATTATTCATGCTAGAAACTTCCGTGTGCAGCCACAAGCTACTATGGGCTCTAGCATAGTTGACTAAGTCGTGCGAACTCTTACAGTGGTAGACTAGCAGATGTAGGGGATGTAGGTGGTACGGTCTACCCATCGTAAGGTGCTAGCGGTTCTGAAAGACTATGTCTCGGTCATCCGTTTCTCAAACACCATGTAGTGCGAGAATCCCAACGGAGGAGATCGAGTCTTGTGGGGAAAAGTGCGCAAACCTCTGCAGAGTGTATAAACTAATCATGATTAGCTGTGTCCCCGGTTATGGACATCTTGAGTATCTAGTACTTGGATTGTCATGTGAATCTCATCATGTTACTCTAATTAAATTGTTGGGTTTTTAATGATGATGCTTAATTGGGATTGAGAATGTTGTCAAGCATTCTCAATGTTTAACAACCACCATCAGAGTTAAACCAGCACATTCGAGGTCAGGAGAACCAGATGTGCGCCGACATGATAGATCTGAAGAAGGCGAAGACAAGAATCAAGGAACTGGAGGAAGAACTCAAGGCTACACATGAAGATTATGAAGAGGAAATCGAAGTACTAGTGGACAAGAATGCCGACCTAACAATGAAGATCGGAATATTTATGGGAGGCCCTACACCAGTAGAGGAAGACGAAGAACCCAAGGAGATTCGCCCGGAAGACTACATCATCATCGACGACACCGACTCAGATCCAGATGACAGCGATGATGACTATGTTGATGAAGCTGGAGCAGATAACATGGAGTCTGCAACCGAAGAATATTTCTAGTAGACCACCCCAACAGTAGTAGTAGTCCCCCATGTAAATATAGTAGTCCGAGCACTTTTGTGATAGTTAGACCGATTGTATGCCCTTGTTTGATTGAATGAAGTGGAATTGTTTGTTTTGCCTCATGTGCATATGGGTAGTGTTTTCTCTCTAGACCCCTTTCTATTCTTAAATCTCATCTTTTCTAAACACTCAGATGCCTCCGAGACGTGACCCCGGATTTACCTTCCCACCGGAGCTCACTCAGTTGATCCAGCAGCAGAACACATTAATGCAGTTGCTAGTCCAGAATCAGAATCAGGGGAACAACAACAACCCACCACCACCACCACCTGTTGATCACTTAGCCCGTTTTCTTAGGCTGAATCCGCCTGTGTTTTCCAGTAGCACCGAGCCGATAGTAGCAGATGATTGGCTCCGTAAGACAGCAAGGGGGTTGACCATGACAGGATGCACAGATGCGGAAAAGGTGAAGTTTGTCGCACATCAACTTGAAGGACCTGTAGCATCATGGTGGGAGAATTTCACAGCCACTTTCCCAGTCGACACTGTTACATGGGACCAGTTCTAGCAGGCTTTCCATACTGCCCATGTTTCAGCAGGAGCTATGGCCATGAAGAAGCGAGAGTTTCGCAACTTGCGCCAAGGAAGAGGGACAGTTGGCCAGTATGTGGAGGACTTTAGTAAGCTTGCATGTTATGCCCCAGATGACGTAGCTACGGATGCAGCTAAGTAGGAGAAGTTTCTGGAAGGACTGAATGATGAGTTGAGCATGCAGTTGATGGTAGCAACCTTCAACAACTACCAGGAGTTGGTAGATCGTGCTCTCATGATTGAAGGGAAGCAGCAGCAAATCGAAAACCGCAAGAGGAAGTATGGACAAGGGAAGTACAATTCTGGAGCTTAGCTGAAGCCACGTTTTACCCCTAGGCCGGGAGGACATTTTCAGCATACCCATGGAGGACGTAGCTCGCACAATCACAATGGCACCAAGAATGGTAATGGGAATGGAGGAAGTAACGGCCAGAACCGCACCAACCCATCAACCCCAGCCAAGAGAGACCTGAGCCAAGTCACTTGCTTTAAGTGCCAGAAGACTGCACATTACGCTAATGAATGTCCTTAAGCCCAGAATGGAAATGGAAATGGAAGATCTGGGAAGAAGCCGAACCCTTTCAATAGGGGACAGGTGAACCACGTAAATGTGGAGGAGGTTGAAGCCCAGCCCGATGCAGTAATAGGTAAGTTTTTGGTTAAGTCATTTACTGCACTCGTTCTTTTTGATACTGGTGCATCGCATTCATACATATCAAGGGGATTTGTGGATAAGTATAAACTGCCAACCCAAGCCCTTAGGTCACCCATGTTAGAAACCTCGCCTAGAGCAGAGTATATGGCTAGTCTATGGTGTGATCGGTTACCATTAAGGATTGGTAACTACATATTTCCCTCAGACCTAATAGTATTGGAATCTCAAGGATTGGATGTGATATTAGGCATGGATTGGTTATCGAAGTATGAAGGGAACATTGAATGTGCCAGTAAGTCAATTTTGCTTACCACCCCAGAAGGGAGAAGGATCAAGTATGTATCCCGGCATGTGCCGAAAAGGACTCAAGTAAATTGCCTAACAGGAGTTGTGCAGGAGGAAGTACCAGTAGTGAAGGATTTCCCTGATGTATTTCCAGAAGAGTTGCTAGGCATGCCACCAGATAGAGACATTGAGTTTTTGATTGAGCTTTTGCCAGGCACAGGGCCAATATCTAAGAACCTTATAGAATTCCCGCAAAGGATTTGGAAGAAATTAAGAAGCAGATCAAGGAGTTACTAGGTAAAGGATATATCTGCCCAAGTTCTTGACCTTGGGGATCGCCAGTACTTCTAGTGGAGAAGAAGGATGGATCATTAAGAATGGTCGTTGATTATCGAGGATTGAATGAAGTAACCATCAAGAACAAGTACCCACTACCGATGATCAATGATCTGTTTGATCGATTGCAAGGAGCTAAGGTATTTTCCAAGATCGACCTGCGATTGGGATACCATCAGTTGAAGATTCGAGAACAGGATATACCTAATATGGCTTTTACCACCAGGTATGGGCTGTACGAGTATACCGTTATGTCATTTGGCCTGACTAACGCACCTGCATATTTTATGAACATGATGAACAAAGTGTTTATGGAGTTTTTGGATAAGTTCGTCGTAGTGTTCATTGCTGATATACTAGTTTACTTGAAGGATGAAGAGGAGCATAAGGAGCATTTGCGTTTGGTACTTGGTAAGCTCAGAGAACATCAGTTATATGCCAAGTTTAGCAAATGTGAGTTTTGGTTGAAGGAAGTTGGATTCCTCGGACATGTTATATCTGGAGAAGGTATAGCAGTAGATCCCACTAAGGTTGACAGTATGACAAATTGGGAAGCGCCAACAACGGTTGGAGAGATCCGGAGTTTTCTTGGACTTGCAGGATACTATCGGAGATTCATTGAAAATTTCTCGAAGATTGCGAAACCTATGACGGAGTTGTTGAAGAAGGATACCAAGTTTGTATGGACTAAGGAATGTGAGGCTAGTTTCCAGGAGTTGAAGAAACGCTTGGTTACATCACCAGTGTTGATTTTGCCAAATCAGACCAAGGATTATGAGATGTATTGCGACGCTTCACGTCGAGGACTTGGAGCAGTGCTTATGCAAGAAGGAAGAGTTGTTTCTTATGCCTCACGACAGCTTAAGCCTCATGAGTTGAATTATTCTATGCATGATTTGGAGTTAGCAGCCGTAGTGCATGCATTGAAGACTTGGAGACATTTTCTCATTGGAAACCGTTGTGAGGTGTACACGGATCACAAGAGCTTGAAGTATATCTTCACGCAGAAGGAGTTGAATCTTAGGCAAAGGAGATGGTTGGAACTCATCACGGATTATGATATGAGATTGCATTATCACCCTGGTAAGGCTAACGCAGTAGCTGACGCATTGAGCCGTAAAAGCCATGTCAACACCTTAATGATGGGAGATTTACCAATGGAGTTAGCCGAGAATCTTCGTGAGCTATGTTTGGAGATAGTTCCGAGAGGCTATGTAGCAGCATTGGAGATTCAGTCCACGTTGATGGATAAGATCAGAGAAGCCCAGAAGACTGACAAGGAGATTGCTTCTATTAAGGAGAAAATAAGCAAAGGAAAAGCTAAAGGATTCCGTGAGGATGAGCACGATACCCTATGGTTTGAAGACCGGATTTATGTGCCTAATGATTCGGAGATCAGGAAATTAATTCTGCAAGAGGCCCATGATTCACCATATTCGATTCAACCAGGAAATACCAAGGTGTATTTGGATTTGAAGGATATTTTCTGGTGGACCGGAATGAAGAAGGATATTGCGGAGTATGTAGCAGTTTGTGATGTATGTCAGAGAGTAAAGGCAGAGATCAGAAGCCAGCAGGATTGCTACAGCCATTGCCAATACCTGAATGGAAGTGGGATAAGTTAGGCATGGATTTTATCACAGGATTGCCCAGAACTCGTTCAGGCTATGACTCGTTATGGGTTGTAGTCGATCGTTTGACAAAGGTAGCTCATTTCATCCCAGTGAAGACTACCTATACTAGTGCCAAGTTGGCAAAGATATACAGGACCAGAATCGTATGTCTGCATGGAGTTCCAAGGAGCATTGTATCAGATAGAGGAACCCAGTTTACCTCAAAGTTCTGGAATTAGTTGCATGAAACTTTGGGTACCAGGCTAGAATTCAGTACAACTTTCCATCCAAAGACAGATGGACAGACCGAGAGAGTCAATCAGATTTTGGAGGATATGCTGAGAGCTTGTGCGCTAGATTATGGATCTAGTTGGGACGACAATTTGCCATATGCAGAGTTCTCTTATAACAACAGTTATCAATCCAGTTTGAAGATGGCCCCTTTCGAAGCCTTGTACGGAAGGAGGTGCAGGACCCCATTGTCGTGGGATGAAGTTGGAGACCGCCAGTTGTTCGGACCGGATCTGATTAAGGAGTTTGAACAGAAAGTAAAATTGATTCGCGATAGGCTCAAGGTAGCCCAGTCCAGGCAGAAGAGCTACACAGATTTAAAACGCAAGGAGATAGTTTACGAAGTCGGAGACCGAGTTTATCTTCGAGTATCTCCACTTCGAGGAGTTAAGCGCTTTGGAGTTAAGGGAAAGTTAGCGCCACATTTTGTAGGACCATACAAAGTTGTGGAGCATATGGGAGAAGCAGCCTACAAGTTGGAATTGCCCGAAGGATTGTCAGGAGTTCACGACGTGTTCCACATTTCCTAGTTGAAGAAGTGCCACGCAGAGATGGCTGATATACCGCTGAGAGATACAGTGCCGCTGGAAGCGATTCAGTTGGACAATGATTTGACCTATGAAGAGAAACTAGTCAAGATTCTTCAGTATGCCAGCCGAGTCACCCGCAGCAAGGTTATCAAGTTTTACAAAGTTCAGTGGAGCTACCACACGAAGGATGAAGCCACCTGGGAACGAGAGGAAGATCTGTTGAAGGACCACCCTCACCTATTTTCTAGCCAACCCGAATCTTGAGGGCAAGATTCATCTTAAGGGGGGTAGGTTTGTAACATCCCAAATTTTCAATTTGGAATGTTATACAATAGATCATTATTGTATATCATATTATTTCATTTTGGTTGATCCTAAAAATTCCACGCAACTCAAGGACCCTCGGAGAGAGTTGGGGATTTCGTTATTTTCATATTTGAGTTGTCTCAATTTTGAAAATAGGATCATTTGATTTTATTTATTTTATCTTCAATTATTTCTATTATAAAAATTATGAGAGAGCGAATAAAATGACTTTCCCAAAATAAAGAAATTTTGGGGATTTAATAAAAAAATCAAATAATATTTTATTTTGGTTTTATTTGCTATTTTATTTGAATTTAGGAAAATTTGCACGTTTTCAAAAAATTGCATTTAGGGCCAAGAAAATGTTCATCCTGTTCTAAATATTTTATTTAGATGGAGAAAATTTGTTGTGGCATTTTTAGAGTTTTATTTATTTTTTTTAGAAGTTTTTTTAGTCGCAACGAAATTGTTTAAAAGAAAGAGACCCCGCGCCCGACTGAGCCAAGGGCCCAGCCGAGCAGGCCGGCCCAGCCAGCCGCCGCTGCCTCCCGCCCGGGCCGGCACCACCCGCCGCCGCTGGAGCCCCGCCGGAGCCCCGAGCCGAGGTAGCCGCCGTCCCGGTTTTCTGAGAAAATCCGTTTCGGTTTTTTTAGAAAACCAGAGTTTTCGTTTTTTAAATATATATGTTTTTCTCCTGTTTATTTATTTAGCGAGCATTCGCTCGTCCGTTCGTTTTAACGAACGCGTTCCTCGTTTAGTTCCAGTTAACGAATGTTCATTCGTTAATCCGTTCGTCATTTTTCTTTTTCTCGGATTAAATCCGCGATTTTTCTGATCGCGATTTCTGATCCGATGTTCGTTTTAGTTTAACTTTTCGCTCGTTTATTGGAATCAGGCGATTCAAGCGCCTGGAGTTTCGTCTCGAAACCCTCTTTCCGTTTAACCAACTCAAACAAGTCTTTGCCTCAGTAAAAATTGCTCTAGATTCCGATTAGTAAACGGAGCTTATTTCTTTTGCCGTTTGTCTTTCGTTCCTTCGTTCGATTTGGTTCTTTTTGCCAACCGGAGTTCTTAAGTTGAACCATCTGGTTAGATCTTTTATTTGAGTTTTACCTGTGCATTAGATGAGTACTTATTGTATGCTTGTTTGTTTGCGATAGAGTACCGGTCTGCGATAATCAGCAAGTGACCAACTAAATGCATCAAGATGAATATGCTACGGCACTCAAACATGGCAACAAAATAAATGGCAGGGATCCACTCAAGATGCTTGACAAAAGATGAGCACTGAGCTACGGCTAATACACTCATTAACAGGCTCAAACAAGCATGGCAAAAGTGCAAATGATAACAGGTTTCAGACTTAGTGAAATTAACACAAGTCTGGTATTTATCATCAGGAAGCACACTTTAGAGCATGAAAACTACATGCTACAGGAACTTAACATGGCAAAGCAAGGCATGGCATTGAGCTACTCTAAGCACATAATAAAAGTCCCTTAGCGACCTTGAGTCAAAAGGGATCAGAAAATACAATTGCAAGCATGTGAACATGGCAAAAACATAAAGAGATTCAGACTTAGTGAAAAACTGGAACATGCAAAATAGTTAATGATTGGGCATGTTTACGAGCTCGATGCACTCACTACAGAGCATGGCATGACAAACTAAGCATACACCCATCAAGAAGACATGGCATAGAAGCTAGATATGGAAAGAACAACAACATAGCATGCACGGATCAATAGTAACATCCTTGGCAAAATCGCTAAACAAGTTAACAATCTGCCAGGAACATTTTATAGCAAAAGTAGAGCTCGATTGAGTCAAGATAGGGTGCTCCATAAATGCAAACAAAGAAATGGATGGATAGAGCCCCACAATGTTAACAAAACATCCTTACTGATCATCCTCAAAAGAGGCACGGATCACTAGGAAACAACATGAACATATGGCATGACAACAAAATCAGGACAAGGACTTTGTGAAATTCTAAGTCCCTGAAAACAGCATTACCGATTACGCTACTTTGCAAGCTTGTGCTAGTCACCACAAAGATCACAAAAATACATGGAAAGGACCTCTGTAAAGATGGCATGGCATATAACAAAACACATGTATAGCCTAGGATCATAGCATGCACACATTAATCATGGAGAAAATGACAAAATGCCATTTGCTGAAACAGATCTGACAAATTCATCACCTAGCCCTCTTCCAACAGCATTTCGGGCATTAAGATGAGCTCAAATGAAAATGATGCAATGAGATGAAATGATGTACTCGTTGGGGCGAACATTTTGATATGCGATACGCACAAATCGGAGCTATGGATGCAGAGTTACAATGTGATGAAGATGCCAAAAAAATAGGGGACTTAGAGAAATATACCCTCTCGAGAAAAAAACATCAGGCCGGAGGAAGTGGAGCTGGGCCTGGAGAAGACGGGCCGGCGCTAAGCTGCGATGGCCCATGCGGGAGTCAACGAGGCTCCTCCTTGAGATCGGGCTCCTCCCGATCCGGCGTAGGGAGAGGCGACTCCGGCGAAGCCATGGACGGCGGCGCGGGTCCGGCGGGGATGTGCTCCGGTGAGGCGGGCGTTGATCTGCGAAGGACGGCGTGGCGGCGAAGCTCCGACATGGCATGGCGGCGACGGAGAGCCGTAACAGGGCGGCGGCGACCCTTGGCAGTGGCGGAGCGGCGGCCAGACGGACGGCGAGCATGGGGAGTTGCACCGGCGAGGCGGCGGGCTCCGGCGGGGCGAGTCCAGCGACCGGAAGTGGCGAAGACGACGGACGCGGGCGGCGGCTCGCGCGGGAAACGGCGGCCCGACTCGGGCCCGGGGAGGGCCAGATCTGGGCTCCGTCGGGCCCCGACGAAGTGGGCGCGGTGCGTGGCGACGTGTCGCGACGCTATTGGGTGGAGTGAGGTGGCAGAGGCAGCGGACATGTCTGGCGCGGTGGGAAGCTTTGTCCGGCGGCGCGAGGAGTGCGGCTAGGGTTTGATCTGCGCGGAAATTTCGGAGGGAGACACAAATATATAGGTAGAGGGAGCTAGGAGAGTCCAAAAGAGGTGCGGTTTGTGGCCACGCGATCGTGATCGAACGACCGAGAGGATGGAGGAGGTTTAGGTGGGTTTTTGGCCACTTTGGAAGGGTGTTGGGATGCAACACACACGAGGCCTTCTCGGTCCCTCGGTTAACCATTGGAGTATGAAACGAAGTCCAAATGGCACGAAACTTGACAGGCGGTCTACCGGTAGTAAACCAAGGCTGCATGACAAGTCTCGGTCCAATCCAAAAACATTTAACGCCCGCACACGAAAAGAGGTAGAAAGGGACACCGGGTGACATAGGAGCGCCGGATTGCAAAACGGACAACGGGAAAAATGCTCGGATGCACGAGACGAACATGTATGCAAATGAAATGCACATGATGACATGATATGCAATGCGTGACAAGCAAGCACATGACAAGGCCACAACAGCGAATAACTGGAGGACACCTGGCACATCGGTCTCGGGGCGTCACACAGGCGCCCCCCAGCGCGCCGGGTTCGGCTCGGGTGCACATCACTATAAGCCTTGCAAGCAATGTAACTAATGAGTTAGTTGCGGGATGATGCATTACAGAACGAGTAAAGAGACTTGCCGGTAACGAGATTGAACTAGGTATTGAGATACCACGATCGAATCTCGAGCAAGTAACATACCGATGACAAAGTGAACAACGTATACCGTTATGCGGTTTGACCGATAATGATCTTCGTAGACTATGTAGGATCCAATATGAGCATCCAGGTTCTGCTATTGGTTATTGACCGGAGACGAGTCTCGGTCATGTCTACATAGTTCTCGAACCCGTAGGGTCCGCACACTTAACGTTCGGTGACGATCGGTAATATGAGTTTATGTGTTTTGATGTACCGAAGGTAGTTCGGAGTCCCGTCATGGACACGGCGAGCAGTCTCGAAATGGTCGAGACATAAATATTGATATATTGGATGACTATGTTTGGACTTCGAAAGGGTTCCGGGCAAGTTCGGACAAAAACCGAAGTACCGGGGCGTTATCGGAACCCCCCGGGGAGTGTAATGGGCCTATTGGGCCTTAGTGGAGAAGAGGAGGGGCGGCCAGGGCAGGCCACGGCACCCCCTCTCCCTCTAGTCCGAATTGGACAAGGAGGGGGCGGCGCCCCCCTTTCCTTCCCCCTCTCTCCTCCTTCCCTCTCTCCTACTCCTACTCTTGGACGGGTTGGAGTCCTACTCCCGGTGGGAGTAGGATTCCCCTTGGGGCGCGCCTAGGAGGGCCGGCCTCTCCCCCTCCTCTACTCCTTTATATACGGGGGAGAGGGCACCCCATAGACACACAAGTTGATCATTGATCTTTTAGCCGTGTGCGTTGCCCCCTCCACCATAATCCACCTCGGTCATATCGTAGCGGTGTTTAGGTGAAGCCCTGCGTCGGTAACTTCATCAACAATGTCATCATGCCGTCGTGCTGACGGAAGTCTCCCTCGAAGCTCTACTGGAATGTGAGTTCATGGGACGTCATCGAGCTGAACGTGTGCAGATCGCGGAGGTGCTGTACGTTCGGTACTAGGATCAGTCGATCGTGAAGACGTACAACAACATCAACCGCGTTGTCATAACGCTTCCGCTTATGGTCTATGGGGGTACGTGGATGACACTCTCCCCTCTCATTGCTATGCATCACCATGATCTTGCGTGTGCGTAGGAATTTTTTTGAAATTACTGCGTTTCCCGACAGTGGCATCCGAGCCAGGTTTATGTGTAGATGTCATATGCACGAGTAGAACAGGAAGGAGTTGTGGCCGTGGGTATATACATATTGCTTGCCGTCACTAGTTGATTCTTGATTCAGCGGCATTGTTGGATGAAGCGGCCCAGACCGACATTACACGTACGCTTATGCAAGACTGGTTCTACCGACGTGCTTCACACATAGGTGGCTAGTGGGTGTCTGTTTCTCCAGCTTTAGTTGAATCGGATTCAATGAACAGGGTTCTTTATGAAGATCAAAAAGCAATCACTATACCGCGTTGTGGTTTTTGATGCGTAGGTAAGAACGGTTCTTGCTCAGCCCGTAGCAGCCACATAAAACTTGTAACAACAAAGTAGAGGACGTCTAACTTGTTTTTGCAGGGCATGTTGTGATGTGATATGGTCAAGACATGATGCTAATTTTTATTGTATGAGATGATCATGTTTTGTAACACAGTTATGGACAACTGGCAGGACCCATATGGTTGTCGCTTTATTGTATGAAATGCAATCGCCATGTAATTGCTTCACTTTATCACTAAGCGGTAGCGATAGTCGTGGAGGCAATAGTTGGCGTAACGACAACGATGCTTCGATGGAGATCAAGGTGTCAAGCCGGTGACGATGGTGATCATGACAGTGCTTTGGAGATGGAGATCACAGGCACAAGATGATGATGGCCATATCATATCACTTATATTGATTGCATGTGATGTTTATCCTTTATGAATCTTAATTTGCTTAGATCGACGGTAGCATTATAAGATGATCTCTCACTAAATTTCAAGGTATAAGTGTTCTCCCTAAGTATGCACCGTTGCTACAGTTCGTCGTGCCGAGACACCACGTGATGATCGGGTGTGATAAGCACTATGTTCACATACAATGGGTGAAAGCCAGTTTTGCACACGCGGAATACTCGGGTTAAAGTTGACGAGCCTAGCATATGCAGATATGGCCTCGGAACACTGGAGACCGAAAGGTCGAGCGTGAATCATAGTGATGTTCACCATTGAAAACTACTCCATCTCACGTGATGATCGGACATGGTTTAGTTGATATGGATCACGTGATCACTTAGATGATTAGAGAGATGTCTATCTAAGTGGGAGTTCTTAAGTAATTTGATTAATTGAACTTTAATTTATCATGAACTTAGTACCTGATAGTATTTTGCATGTCTATGTTGTTGTAGATAGATGGCCAGTGCTGTTGTTCCATTGAATTTTAATGTGTTCCTAGAGAAAGCTAAGTTGAAAGATGATGGTAGCAACTACACGGACTGGGTCCGTAACTTGAGGATTATCCTCACTGCTTGATATGTCTCCAACGTATCTATAATTTTTTATTGTTCCATGCTATTAGATTATCAACCTTGGATGTTTGATATGCATTTATATGCTATTTTATATGATTTTTGGGACTAACCTATTAACCCAGAGCCCAGTACCAGTTTCTGTTTTTTTCCTTGTTTTAGAGTATCGTAGAAAAGGAAAATCAAACAGAGTCCAATTGACATGAAACTTCACGGAACTTATTTTTGGACCAGAAGAAGCCTAGAAGACTTGGAGTGCACGTCAGGGGATCAACGACGAAGCCACGAGGCAGGGGGGCGCGCCCACCCCCCCTGGGCGCGCCCTCCACCCTCGTGGGCCCCTCATGGCTCCCCTGATGTATTTCTTCCGCCTATATATATATCCATATACCCTAAAACTATCGGGGAGCACAATAGATCGGGAGTTCCGCCGCCAGAAGCCTCCGTAGCCACCGAAAACCAATCTAGACCCGTTCTGGCACCCTGCCGGAGGGGGGAATCCCTCTCCGGTGGCTATCTTCGTCATCCTGGTGCTCTCCATGACGAGAACGGAGTAGTCCACCCTCGGGGCTGAGGGTATGTACCAGTAGCTATGTGCTTGTTCTCTCTCTCTCGTGTTCTTGAGATGGTACGATCTTGATCTATCGCGAGGTTTGCTATTATAGTTGCATCTTATGTTTCTTCTCCCCCTATACTCTCTTGTAATGGATTGAGTTTTCCCTTTGAAGTTGTCTTATCGGATTGAGTCTTTAAAGATTTGAGAACACTTGATGTATGTCTTGCCGTGCGTATCTTTGGTGATAATGGGATATCACGTGATTCACTTGATGTATGTTTTGGTGATCAACTTGCGGGTTCCGCCCATGAACCTATGCATAGGGGTTGGCACACGTTTTCGTCATGATTCTCCGGTAGAAGCTTTGGGGCACTCTTTGAGGTTCTATGTGTTGGTTGAATAGATGAATCTGAGATTGTGTGATGCATATCGTATAATCATACCCGTGGATACTTGAGGTGACATTGGAGTATCTAGGTAACATTAGGGTTTTGGTTGATTTGTGTATTAAGGTGTTATTCTCGTATGAACTCTAGGGCTGTTTGTGACACTTATAGGAATAGCCCAACGGATTGATTGGAAAGAATAACTTTGAGGTGGTTTCGTACCCTACCATAATCTCTTCGTTTGTTCTCCGCTATTAGTGATTTTGTAGTGACTCTTTGTTGCATGTTGAGGGATAGTTATATGATCCAATTATGTTATTATTGTTGAGAGAACTTGCACTAGTGAAAGTATGAACCCTAGGCCTTGTTTCAACGCATTGCAATACCGTTTACGCTCACTTTTATCATTAGTTACCTTGCTGTTTTTATATTTTCAGATTACAAAAACTATTATCTACTATCCATATACCACTTGTATCACCATCTCTTCGCCGAACTAGTGCACCTATACAATTTACCATTGTATTGGGTGTGTTGGGGACACAAGAGACTCTTTGTTATTTGGTTGCAGGGTTGCTTGAGAGAGACCATCTTCATCCTACGCCTCCTACGGATTGATAAACCTTAGGTCATCCACTTGAGGGAAATTTGCTACTGTCCTACAAACCTCTGCACTTGGAGGCCCAACAACGTC
This sequence comes from Triticum urartu, assembly GCF_003073215.2. Lineage (NCBI taxonomy): Eukaryota > Viridiplantae > Streptophyta > Magnoliopsida > Poales > Poaceae > Triticum > Triticum urartu. The sequence continues at coordinate 171,853,729 of NC_053023.1, forward strand.
TACAAGAAGAAGGTTGTGTAGTAGACATCAAGCTCTTTTCTGGCGCCGTTGCCGGGGAGGTTAGCGCTTGAAGGTATATCTTTAGATCTTGCAATCGAATCTTTTTGTTTCTTGTTTTATCACTAGTTTAGTTTATAAAAGAAAATTAAAAAAATGGAATTGAGGTACCTCATATGCTTCATCTTTTTAATATCTATCATGAAAATAAGGATTCCGATAATTGTGCTCAAGTGCTAGAAGAAGAATGCATTAGAATGTTTGGCACTAAATATTTGAATGATGAGCATGATTGCAATGTTGTTAGTATGAATTCCTTGAATATCCATGATGCTAATGATATGCAAAGCCACAAGCTTGGGGAACTATGTTTGATGAAGATGATATTTTTTGTCCCCCAAGTTTTGATGAGCAAATTTATTATGATGGAAAGCCATGACTCTATTTATGATGATATATTGATGAAAGTGGATGGAGATCATGACTTTATTTGTGATGAATCCACTATTTCGGAAGAGGTTCCAATTTGATTATGAGAACAAAGTTACTATCTATGAAGATTATTGTGATGACTGTATGCTATAAAGAATATGATATCCATGAAACTTGTCCATCATGATTTTAGTTTTCAATTGGATTATGCCTCACAATATAATTATTTTGTTGAGTTCTCCCAACTATTATTCATGAGAGAATTTGCTTGTGCGGAGAGTAATAAAATTTCTTAACATCCCAAATTTTCAATTTGGAATGTTACACAATAGATCATTATTGCATATCATATTTATTGCATTTTGGTTTATCCTAGAAATTTCACGCAACTCAAGGACCCTCGGAGAGAGTTGGGGATTTCATTATTTTCATATTTGAGTTGTCTCAATTTTGAAAATAAGATCATTTGATTTTATCTATTTTATCTTCAATTATTTCTATTATAAAAATTATGAGAGAGGGAATAAAATGACTTTCCCAAAATAAAGAAATATTGAGGATTTAATAAAAAAATCAAATAAGATTTTATTTTGGTTTTATTTGCTATTTTATTTGATTTTAGGAAAAATTGCACATTTTCAAAAATTGCATTTAGGGCCAAGAAAATGTTCATCTTGTTCTAAATATTTTATTTAGACGGTGAAAATTTGTTTTGGCATTTTTAGAATTTTATTTTTTTTCATGAATTTTTTTTCGTCGCAGTGAAATTGTTTAAAAAAAAGAGACCCCGTGCCCGACTGGGCCAAGGGCCCAGCCGAGCAGGGCCGGCCCAGCCAGCCGCCGCCGCCTCCCGCCGGGTCGGGACAGGAGTCCCGACCGCGCCGCGCCGAGTCCGGGGAGGACCCGCCTCCCGAGGCCCCCCTCCCCCAAGTCGCCGCTCCCCCCCCTTTATAACCCCGCCGGACCCCCCTGCAGCCCCACACCCGCCGCCGCCCTCACGCCGCCAGCGCTGCGCCGCGCCGCAGCGCCACCCTGCGCCGCCGCAGCCGCCGCCCGCCCACCACCCGCCTCCGCCGGAGCCCCGAGCCGAGGTAGCCGCTGCCCCGGTTTTCTGAGAAAAGCCGTTTCGTTTTTTTAGAAAACCCGAGTTTTTGTTTTTTTAAATAGATCGGTTTTCTCCGGTTTATTTATTTAGCGAGCGTTCGCTCGTCCGTTCATTTTAACGAACGCGTTCCTCGTTTAGTTCCAGTTAACGAACATTCGTTCGTTAATCCGTTTGTCATTTTTCTTTTTCTCGAATTAAATCCGTGACTTTTCTGATCGCGATTTCTGATCCGATGTTCGTTTTAGTTTAACTTTTCGCTCATTTGTCGGAATCAGGCGATTCAAGCGCCTGTAGTTTCGTCTCGAAACCCTCTTTCCGTTTAACCAACTCAAACAAGTTTTTGCCTCAGTAAAAATTTCCCTAGATTCAGATTAGTAAATGGAGCTTATTTCTTTTGCCGTTTGTCTTTTGTTGCTTCGTTCGATTTGGTTCTTTTTTCCAACCGGAGTTCTTAAGTTGAACCACCTGGTTAGATCTTTTATTCGAGTTTTACCTGTGCATTAGATGAGTACTTATTGTATGCTTGTTTGTTTGCGATAGAGTACTCGGAGTGCGCCGCTTGCTACTTCGAATCGCTAGGTTTCACGGATCATCAGCAAGGCAAGTAACACTTTGATCATACCATCCTACTACCCAGTTTTTATTGCATTAGATCAATCCTCACACCATTGCATGATTAGGATCTAATTAAATTGTGGGTTTGGGAAGTAGATGAGGTAGTACCTATTACCTGTTTATTATCAAACCTTTGCGAGTTACTTCTACGTTTGCTTTTATGTCATGCTATGCTAGTAAACGTGGATTGGGTGAGTGAAATTCATGACAGATGTGAGAATGTTAAATTAATAGTTTATCTAAGGTGGCAACTTAAATACACATCTCGGTGGATTGAGGCACCTGGGTATTCCAGCGATTGCCTGTTTTTCTTTATGGACCGCCACCCAGGCTCAAAGGGATCATGAGATTATTCATGCTAGAAACTTCCGTGTGCAGCCACAAGCTACTATGGGCTCTAGCATAGTTGACTAAGTCGTGCGAACTCTTACAGTGGTAGACTAGCAGATGTTGGGGATGTAGGTGGTACGGGTCTACCCATCGTAAGGTGCTAGCGCTTCTGAAAGATTATGTCTCGGTCATCCGTTTCTCAAACACCATGTAGTGCGAGAATCCCAACGGAGGAGATCGAGTCTTGTGGGGAAAAGTGCGCAAACCTCTGCAGAGTGTATAAACTAATCATGATTAGCCGTGTCCCCGGTTATGGACATCTTGAGTATCTAGTACTTGGATTGTCATGTGAATCTCATCATGTTACTCTAATTAAATTGTTGGGTTTTTAATGATGATGCTTAATTGGGATTGAGAATGCTGTCAACCATTCTCAATGTTTAACAACCACCATGATAGTTAAATAAATTTATTCCTTTGCAGTAGGGAAAAATTGGCTTTACGCAAAACTGTAACCATAGAGCTTTCCACCGGCCAAATATGCATGTAGTATAGCATTATTCTTTTGTTGCTCTCTATGTGTTACATTGCCAGCATATTCCCTGTGCTGACCCGTTTCGAGCTGCAACATTCATGTTGCAGACTTTTCAGACGACGAGTAAGGTGCCTTTTAGGTCCTGGTTCTATACTCAGTGATGCCGTTGGAGTTGATGGACTCACTTATCTTCCAAGCCTTCTGTTGTTATCGTTATTAGATGGCCTTAAGCCATATTTATTGTAATAAGTTCTCTTTTGAGACACTCGATGTAATAAGTGTGTGATTGCTACTCTGTTATAAATCCTTCAAGTACTGTGTGGTGTCAGCATTACTGATCCAGGGATGACATCGGAGCACAGAGATTGGACCGTTTGAGGTCTGGTCGCTACAAGATGGTATCAGAGCACACGCTGACTGTAGGACACGACCACTAAGCTAAAGCCCTAGATCACTACTCACTCTTCTCATTCCGACCTCTCATCTTTTCTACTCTTTTAGGATGGCGGATGCAAGGAACAAGTTCACGCAACCGGATGAAGATACACCCTTTGGACGTCATTTGAAGGAAGTCACTAGATACCTGAACATAGGAGTACAAAGATTCACCGGGACCTACAACGCCACATTACCTGAAGAGGAGCGCTGGATGATTCAAGTTCAAGTTCCAGGAAGGACGTTCATGCCAGTCAGTGAACCCATAGAGTTTTCTTTTGATGCACCAACATGGAGTCTAGGAAAGAGCATGGCAGCTCACATCGCCATGGGACGCATTGGAGAAGTTTACCGCAATGATCTCAAGGATACTATCTACCAGAATTGTGGGCGCCGAGATGAGCACTGGGAGATGATCAACACCAAGAAGGATAGATCAATTGTAGCTTTTATCCAGGAGTTAAACCAGCACATTCAACGTCAGGAGAACCAGATGTGCGCCGACATGATAGATCTGAAGAAGGCGAAGACAAGAATCAAGGAACTGGAGGAAGAATTCAAGGCTACACGTGAAGATTATGAAGAGGAAATCGAAGTACTAGTGGACAAGAATGCCGACCTAACAATGAAGATTGGAATATTTATGGGAGGCCCTACACCAGTAGAGGAAGACTGTCGGTGTCAAAACCGGCGGATCTCGGGTAGGGGGTCCCGCACTGTGCATCTAGGCCGGATGGTAACAGGAGACAGGGGACACTTTGTTTTACCCAGGTTCGGGCCCTCTCGATGGAGGTAAAACCCTACTCCTGCTTGATTATTATTGATGATATGGGTAGTACAAGAGTAGATCTACCATGAGATCAAGGAGGCTAAACCCTAGAAGCTAGCCTATGGTATGATTGTTGTGTATGGAGTTGATTCTGTCCTACGGACTACAACCCTCCGGTTTATATAGACACCGGATAGGGTTAGGGTTACACAGAGTCGGTTACAATGGTAGGAGATCTTGAATATCGCATCGCCAAGCTTGCCTTCCACGCCAAGGAAAGTCCCATCCGAACACGGAACGAAGTCTTCAATCTTGTATCTTCATAGTCCAGGAGTCCGGCTGAAGGTATAGTCCGGCTATCCGAACACCCCCTAATCCAGGACTCCCTCAGTAGCCCCTGAACCAGGCTTCAATGACGACGAGTCCGGCGCGCAAATTGTCTTCGGCTTGCAAGGCGGGTTCCTCCTCCAAGTCCTTCACAGAAGATTGTAATCACCAAGAGTAGTGTCCGGCTCTGTAAAATAAGTTTCCACATATTGCCATAGAGAGAATAATATTAGCACAAATCAAATCTGCTGACGTATTCCGCAGTGCACCATCACACCACAGCCAAGTCCTTTACTCGAATGGTTTTCACTTTTCCACCTCAGCATGTTTTGCGAGGTGGTTTCCTTGGCACGTCTTGTCAAAGCAGAGATCGTGTGCCCCCCATTTACGGGATCCTCATCAATACAGACGTGGGTAACCCAATCGTGCCCGTTAGCGTGTGTTCTCGATTAAAGGCGAGTCCTAAACGGTCACGGGGAGGGCTCTTGGTATTCAACCTCTTATAAAGAGACCAAGGCCTTACTCCCTTTTTCAATCTCAAACGAGTTCGCCCGTCGCCTCGAGTTCCAACACCCTAGGCTTCAGATTCCAGGCACTTCGGACCTTCGACAATGTCCGGTTCCAACCTCCAGGGCCGATGGATGCCCTCCTCCGTCACGGAGGGGGACGTGCTAAAGTTGAGAGAGGCTAAGTTCTTGACCGCCGAAATCCCGCATAGCTTTCCTGTTCAAGGGCAAGCTGTTCCTAGTCCCCAGCCTGGCGAGAGCGTAGTGTTCATGTCTCACTTCCTTCGGGGGTTAGGCTTCCCAATGGATCCCTTCGTGAGGGGGCTACTGTTTTATTACGGGCTGGAACTTCATGACTTAGCTCCGGAGTCCATCCTCCATATTTCCTTATTCATTGTTGTATGCGAAGCGTTCCTCCGTGTTACCCCTCACTTCGGATTGTGGCTCAAGACCTTTGGAGTGGAGCCGAAGGTGATCGAGGGACGGCATGTAGAGTGCGGAGGCGCTGTCATAAGTAAGAATGCTGATGCTCCATGGCCCGAGGGCTTCTTTCAAGAGGAGCTCGGCTTGTGGCAACGAGAATGGTTCTATATCACCGCTCCCAGGAGCGCCAAGTGGGTGGCGCCTCCTGCCTTTCGCTCGGGTCCCCCACCACGGCTGGCGTCATGGGTCAACAAAGGATTAGATTGGGGGTTATCCAAAGACGTGCCCCTGTTGTAGGGCCGCATTAGGGATCTCCTAGTAGGAGACGTCAACCTGGTCAAGGTGACGCAGGTCATGCTGATTCGCCGAATACTGCCCGGCAAACGTCGCCCCCTTCGCCTGTGGGAGTTTAATCCAGAGGGACCGCGAACTCTCCAGAACTTCATGGGCGCAACGCCCGCGGAGATGTATAGACTGTTCTTCGGATCACAAGAGATGTGTCCGGATTTAACCGAGGATGCAGTTCTAAGCTGCAATCGCCCGGATACTCAGGTAAGTGACCTCATGCCCGGACCTTCTATCCGTATAATCGTTATAAATTTGCCCCTAAAAGAGCCATCCTTTTGAGCAGGAGTGGATAGCGAAGGCAAAGCTGATCAGGTGTCCGGCTCCCCTTCCTGAAACCAGGCCGGATCCTGTGCTGGTCAGGATGCTGGAGACAATGCCTTTGGCAGGGGACGACAAGGAAGCTATGGCCTCCTCGAAGGAGGCTGCTCCGAAGGGAGGAACCGACAATTCCTTTCCCGAGGGGAAGAAGAGAGCCGCCTCTGACGACCCGGAAACCATGGTCTCGAAACAGGGGAGAAAATCCTCGTCAGAGAGTCCTGCGCCGGGGAGTTCCTCGGCCGGACTATGCCCTCAAGGGGATCAGCCCTCCAGCGAGCCGTAAGTAGAGAAAGATGTTTCTTTTGAGGGATGAGAGAAATCTTTGATTTATATCTGAGAAGACTAACCGAAATTTTACCTTGCAGCTCAGACCTCAGCCCTTCTCAGCAGAGCTCGTCTTCAGGGGATCTTCTTCCAGAGATGATGGAGAGCGGGACGCCTCCCCTTGCCGTGCCGCCTAGCGAGGCGGGCGACCCTGAGGTGTCGTCACGGAGAGTTTCCCCGAATCTGGCAGGGGCGGAAGGCGGCAATGCGGTCCCCCGAGGTTCTCCGCATCCGGCCTTCGAAAGGGGCCATAGGACAAGTCCGGCACCGTCTGGTGCTCGGTCAGAGGAGCTAAAGATTCTGCTGGGGCGAGCTTCTATCTTAGAGGAGCACCGTGCATTGATGGGCACGGTGATTGAAAGGATTTCATCCACAGAAAACGGATTGCATGAGGCCGTCAAAAGTTTACTGACGGGTTTTGAGGTACGTTAGATAATGTACACTTTTGTTAGTTGCGCATAAATAAGATGCGCCCTGTGTAGATAGTAGCCCCTGAGACTCTGCGTGTTGTCAAGAAATGACGGCACGTAGAGGATCATAATCCCAGGTCTAAGATGTCGCCGTTGAATGTAGGTGGCGAGGTGTCTGGAATCAAGCCGGACTAATGATGTGGCCGAACTAAAGCGGCAACTGGACATGGCGGATGCCGACATCGTGCTTGTCAATAAGCGGCTTGATGAGGCTCAAGGTATGGAATTCTTCGGGCAGCACCAGGTAAGAGGAGCTTTATGCCAGTGTCTTACAATGTGTGTGCTTGAAGCAGATGGTGCGGCCGCCGTGGAGAATCTTAGGGAAAAATTGCCCGAGCGAAGGAGCAAGCCAGAAAAAGCGATGCGGCTGCCAAGGAGGCCCTTGAAGAGCTGAGAGCCGAACAGGCTGCTCATTGCCGAAGCAAAGAGGAGATGGCCGAGATGGCCGAAGAGTTAAGAAGTGCTACCGACCGTTACAAACTTCTTGAAAAAGAAGACCAGGAAAAACAGACGGATTTAGAAAAGGCCGTTGTCGATGCCAAGGACGCTCACTCTGCGATGAGAGCTGCGAAAGAGGAGCTACGTCAGGCCGAACAGATTGCGGCTGGAAAGCCCTTTATGATGCGGAGGAAGTTTTGTGATCCGAAGTTTGCTCCGTTGGACCGGATGTGGAGTGTGAAGGACACCTATCTGGACTTGGCAACAAGTGCCGCTGATGCGACCGAACACTTTCGAGATCAGAAAGATTGCGAAGTGGAAAAGCTTTTTTGGTCGCAGTTTCATAATCCAGAGCGTCCATTGGCAGTGGATGATCGTTTGGCTCAATGGGCCGAACTGAATAGGTTGTCCGGACTCGCCATGAAGTACGTCATGGATCATCTGTGGCCGGGGAGATCGGAGCCGAAGAGCTATTTCAGCTTGGTGCAGCAATTCCTTGACGCGGTGCCGCGTATAAATGCAATTAAGAGGTCGGCATGCATAGAGGGCGCACGGATGGCTCTTGCCCGTGTTAAGACATACTGGGCGGAGATGGAGGCCACTGTTGTTGCGTCCCGAGATTCAGACCAAAGCCGAGTACCTTCCGAGCACTATTTTCAAGAAGTTCTTGAAGGCGCTCGTGTAATAGAGATGCAGTGCCCGAAAGATGCTATGTTAAGATAGCATATGTAATTATGAAGTAATATTTTGATAAACTGTAGTGGCTTATTTTATACTTGTGCCTCCAAGTATTGTAAACGCCTTCTAATCGGCCATTTTAATATATATATGTATATGTATATGTATAGAATCTGAAAGATGGCAGTCGTTGGCTTCAGCCCCCACGCACATAGTGCGGGGGTGCTCGCAGAAGACGCATTCTCACACTTAACCCAACGTCTCGGTCCTACAAAGGAGGTGATAGCGCAGCGGGCCAGGCAACCGGACTATAATGCTTTAACACTTTCACTTAGCCATAGGAGTTTGAAAATGAGACTCTTTCGGTAGCTCCTTGGTGGCAACTGCGCTCGTCCGAATTCGGGGCGCGTATGTGCCTGACCGGGAAGCGGTCCTTCGTCAAGGCAGAGGAATCCGATAGATTCCGATCGGTCATCGAGTGGCTGACCAGTCTCACGCTACATCATGACAGTCAGTTTTCGGCTTTCTCTACTGAGGTGCTCACCCTGGCCGAACCCGGGGCACAATCGCAGTAGTTCTCCTGGTGCTACCTTAGCCGACAAAGCGGAACATAAGGTAGCCGAACTCAGGAGCCGGGCAACCCAACATTTGACCAAAGACATGATTCGGAGCTGATGCATATAATGCCAAGACTCACGACGCCAAACACTCCCTAAGGTGTTCGGTCTTTATGAGTGCGGGCCAAACAACACTCTTTATGGAAAAAGCCCCTAGTGTCTAGGTACGTGCAAAAATTCTGACGTGGGCACATGCCAAGACGCCAGCCTCCTCCTTGGTTATATTAGAAAGAAAAACCAGGGGATGTGTAGCAACAAGAGACAGTAAAAAAGGTTTACGCAGGGTCTTAATCTAAAAAGAATCCTTTAGGACGGGTCCCTACTGCACTCTGCGTCTATGTCTCCGTTGTGCCGTATCCTGGACGGGCGCCGCACGACGTTCGTTCATCTATAAAAGAGAGGAACTGAGTTGAAAATGGGTCGTGCAGAAAAAGGAAAGAAATTTAAAATAAGCAAAGTATAAAGTAAGATATGGAATTTTGAGCTTTATTGTCTCTTATTGTATATGCGTGGAGCCCCTTGTGCGGGGGTATATGGCTTCTAGGCCTGCATCAATGATGATTCTGCACCGAACTCGTCTATCTGCGTTCGTGGTCTTTAAATGACCTATTTTGAAGTTTTTTGGCCGGTGAGGCCATTTTGCTGTGGGGCTGTTAAAGCGGCTGCACTGTCCTCCGCTTGGGGAGGCGCACTTTAGTGCTTCCCCATCAAAGAGATGATGCCTCATGGACCGGGCATCTTAAGCGTAAGAGATGCATAATGTGGTATTGCGTTAAATCGAGCGAAAGCTTCACGTCCCAGTAGTGCTTGATAGCAACTTGAGAACGGGACGACGTGGAAGGTCAGCTTTTCGCGACGGAGGTTATCGGCAGAGCCGAATGTGACTGTGAGCTGGAGAAAACCCATGCAATGGGTGTCCGGACCAGGTATTACCCCTTGAAAGGAGGTTTTGCTGCGGCGGATTCTTGTTGGGTTTATCCCCATGTGCTGTATTGTATCCTGATATATCAGGTTTAGTCCGCTGCCGCCGTCCATAAGGACATTTGAAAACTTGAGTCCGCCAATTGTTGGATCGAGTATCAAGGCAGTCCATCCTACATTCTTGATATTCCTAGAATAATCTAGCTGATCGAAGGTGATCGGTTTTGACAACCAGTGGCAGGACCCTTTGGGGATGGGCCGTGTGGTGCGTACCTTTACGGGCACCGCACGTTTTGTTATGTTAAGTGAGCTCACTGTTTTTACTTCTTGTGGGAAGTTCTTTTGTTTCCTGGTGCTCTGCTGTTGGGGTTCGTCCTCGTCTTCGCTTGGTGTGTCAAGCCCCTTGCGCTCGGCATTGAGTCTGCCGGATTGTTTGAAGACCCAACAGTCTCTGTGGGTATGGTTAGCAGGCTTCCCGGGAGTGCTGTGTATCTGACATATCCTGTCCAGGATTTTATTTAAGTTGGATGGATCGTCCCTGTTATCCCTGGGGGGGGGGCGATTTTTCCTGATTTTGGCGTGAGCCTTTGAATCCGGCATTGACTGCCGTGCTCTTCGGACGTTTGTCCTTAGTCCGGCGATGGTCTTTGTTGCGTCACGGTCTTCCGTTTCCATCCCTGGTTTCGGATGTACTTGGGTCGCTGGGGCCGCACCTTGCCAACCAGCTGTCCTCTCCTGCACAAAAGCGGGTCATGAGGCTTGTTAGTGCGGCCATTGTTCTTGGCTTTTCTTGCCCAAGGTGTCTGGCGAGCCATTCGTCTCGGACGTTATGTCTAAAAGCTGCTAAGGCTTTGGCATCCGGACAGTCAACTATCTGATTCTTTTTAGTGAGGAATATATTCCAGAACTGCCGAGCTGATTCTCTGGGTTGTTGAGTTATGTGACTAAGATCGTCTGCATCCGGAGGGCGGACATAGGTCCCTTGAAAGTTTGCTCGGAAAGCATCCTCGAGCTCTTCCCAGCTTCCAATTGAGTTTTCGGGAAGGCTTTTAAGCCAATGCCGGGCTGGCCCTTTAAGCTTGAGGGGTAGATATTTTATGGCGTGGAGATCATCTCCTCTAGCCATGTGTATGCGGAGGATATAATCCTCGATCCAGACTCTAGGGTCTGTTGTACCGTCGTATGCCTCTATGTTTACGGGTTTGAATCCCTCTGGGAATTCGTAGTCCAGGACCTCATCGGTGAAACATAGGGGGTGTGCGGCACCCCTGTATTTGGGTATGCCGGACTCTGATGATGGCTTCATAGTGTTGCTTGCGAGAGCTTGCTTTCTTGGCCCATAAATGGACCTGACTGGGCCATGATGCGAATCCTTAAGAGGGTCGCATGCTGATTTAGGTGCGGCGCCGCTTGTCGCTTTATGGGGTCGTCTATCCGACCGTGCGGTTTTTTTCGTTTTTTGAATGCGAGGGTTCTGAGGCCTCCTCGTCGAATTCAGGCAGTAGCTTTCTTTTCAGATAGCTTTTAGTGCGGCGACTATCGCCGTACTTATCTGTGGCATTGATTACCTTGCTCCATCTGATCTGGAGTGCATCTTCTGCTGTTTTTAGCTTCTGCTTCTGCTTTTTTAGGCTGCGTGCAGTTGCAACGAGCCTCTCATGGAGATTTTTCTGCTCCATAGGTTTATTTGGCGTGAGGTCGTCCGGAATGCCGTCTTCGCCGGGGGAGGGATGTTCGGTTTCTCTATCCGTGTTGCCCTGTTCGGACGGTTGCTCTAAGGCCTGCTCGTCGTCTACTGGCTCGTCCTTCTCTATGGCTGGGTTTTTGTCGAGGCGGGCTTGGGCCGGCGTTTACGCCGACGCCTTGATTGCTTTTCGGGGGGTCGATCTCTCGTCCCGTCCCCTTTTTCCTCGTTGTCGCTTCCCTTAGGGGTGTCCACCATGTACACACCGTGAGATGAGGTGGCTGTCCAATGCCCTATGGGCGTTGGTTCGTCGGTATCTCCTCCATCGTCATCCATGTCGTCGATGTCTTCGGAGCCGAAGTCAAGTGTGTCGGTTAAATCGTCGACAGTGGCTACAAAGTGGGTGGTGGGTGGGTTTTGAATTTCCTCACCGTCCGTATCCCACCCTTGCTGACCGTAGACCGGCCAGGGCTCTCCTGATAAAGAGAGAGACTTAAGAGAGTTCAGGATGTCGCCAAAAGGCAAATGCTGAAAGATGTCCACTGCGGTGAACTCCATTACCGGCGCCCAATCGGATTCGATTGGCCGGGGCGCGGGGGCTCGGAGTTCAGAGAGGAATCCGGCTCCTCGGAGTCACGGGCCATGCGGAGTGCGGGGCTGGGGTTCGGCTCGATCGGCTCTAAGATCGCAGCCCCTGAGGCAGCGTCCAGCCGCTGATCCTCAATCGGCGCAGTAGGTTCCAAATCAATGGTCGAAACCGATGCGTGTGCGGCCTCTAAGGCGTTGTTCGGCGGCAGAGCTATATCCTGCCCATCGAGACAGTGTGGCACGCTTGGCTGTGGCTCGAATCCGTCGAAGATCAAGTCTCCGCGGATGTCAGCCGTGTAGTTTAGGCTTCCAAACCTGACCTGATGGCCAGGGGCGTAGCTTTCGATCTGCTCCAGGTGGCCAAGCGAGTTGGCCCGCAGTACGAAGCCGCCGAAGATGAAGATCTGTCCGAGGAGAAAAGTCTCACCCTGGACTGCATCGTTGTTGAAGATCAAAGGAGCCATCGGGCCTACAGGCGATGACACAGAGGAACTCTCAATGAAAGCACCAACGTCGGTGTCAAAACCGGCGGATCTCGGGTAGGGGGTCCCGAACTGTGCGTCTAGGCCGGATAGTAACAGGAGATAGGGGACACTTTGTTTTACCCAGGTTCGGGCCCTCTCGATGGAGGTAAAACCCTACTCCTGCTTGATTAATATTGATGATATGGGTAGTACAAGAGTAGATCTACCACGAGATCAAGGAGGCTAAACCCTAGAAGCTAGCCTATGGTATGATTGTTGTGTATGGAGTTGATTCTGTCCTATGGACTACAACCCTCCGGTTTATATAGACACCGGATAGGGTTAGGGTTACACAAAGTCGGTTACAATGGTAGGAGATCTTGAATATCGCATCGCCAAGCTTGCCTTCCACGCCAAGGAAAGTCCCATCCGGACACGGAACGAAGTCTTCAATCTTGTATCTTCATAGTCCAGGAGTCCGGCTGAAGGTATAGTCCGGCTATCCGAACACCCCCTAATCCAGGACTCCCTCAAAGACGAAGAACCCAAGGAGATTCGCCCGGAAGACTACATCATCATTGACGACACCGACTCAGATCCAGATGATAGTGATGATGACTATGTTGATGAAGCTGGAGCAGATAACATGGAGTCTGCAACCGAAGAATATTTCTAGTAGACCACCCCAACAGTAGTAGTAGTCCCCCATGTAAATATAGTAGTCCGAGCACTTTTGTGATAGTTAGACCGATTGTATGCCCTTGTTTGATTGAATGAAGTGGAATTGTTTGTTTTGCCTCATGTGCATATGGGTAGTGTTTTCTCTCTAGACCCCTTTCTATTCTTAAATCTCATCTTTTCTAAACACTCAGATGCCTCCGAGACATGACCCCGGATTTACCTTCCCACCGGAGCTCACTCAGTTGATCCAGCAGCAGAACACATTGATGCAGTTGCTAGTCCAGAATCAGAATCAGGGGAACAACAACAACCCACCACCACCACCACCTGTTGATCACTTAGCCCGTTTTCTTAGGCTAAATCCGCCGGTGTTTTCCAGTAGCACCGAGCCGATAGTAGCAGATGATTGGCTCCGCAAGACAGCAAGGGAGTTGACCATGACAGGATGCACAGATGCGGAAAAGGTCAAGTTTGTCGCACATCAACTTGAAGGACCTGTAGCATCATGGTGGGAGAATTTCACAGCCACTTTCCCTGTCGACACTGTTACATGGGACCAGTTCTAGCAGGCTTTCCATACTGCCCATGTTTCAGCAGGAGCTATGGCCATGAAGAAGCGAGAGTTTCGCAACTTGCGCCAAGGAAGACGGACAGTTGGCCAGTATGTGGAGGACTTTAGTAAGCTTGCACGTTATGCCCCAGATGACGTAGCTACGGATGCAGCTAAGCAGGAGAAGTTTCTGGAGGGACTGAATGATGAGTTGAGCATGCAGTTGATGGTAGCAACCTTCAACAACAACCAGGAGTTGGTAGATCATGCTCTCATGATTGAAGGGAAGCAGCAGCAAATCGAAACCCGCAAGAGGAAGTATGGACAAGGGAAGTACAATTCTGGAGCTTAGCTGAAGCCACGTTTTACCCCTAGGCCGGGAGGACATTTTCAGCATACCCATGGAGGAGGTAGCTCGCACAATCACAATGGCACCAAGAATGGTAATGGGAATGGAGGAAGCAACGGCCAGAACCGCACCAACCCATCAACCCCAGCCAAGAGAGACCTGAGCCAAGTCACTTGCTTTAAGTGCCAGAAGACCGGACATTACGCTAATGAATGTCCTTAAGCCCAGAATGGAAATGGCAACGGAAGCTCTGGGAAGAAGCCGAACCCTTTCAATACGGGACAGGTGAACCACGTAAATGTGGAGGAGGTTGAAGCCCAACCCGATGCAGTAATACGTAAGTTTTTGGTTAAGTCATTTACTGCACTCGTTCTTTTTGATATTGGTGCATCGCATTCATACATATCAAGGGGATTTGTGGATAAGTATAAACTGCCAACCCAAGCTCTTAGGTCACCCATGTTAGTAACCTCGCCTAGAGCAGAGTATATGGCTAGTCTATGGTGTGATCGGTTACCATTAAGGATTGGTAACTACGTATTTCCCTCAGACCTAATAGTATTGGAATCTCAAGGATTGGATGTGATATTAGGCATGGATTGGTTATCAAAGTATGAAGGGAACATTGAATGTGCCAGTAAGTCAATTTTGCTTACCACCCCAGAAGGGAGAAGGATCAAGTATGTATCCCGGCATGTGCCGAAAAGGACTCAAGTAAATTTCCTAACAGGAGTTGTGCAGGAGGAAGTACCAGTAGTGAAGGATTTCCCTGATGTATTTCCAGAAGAGTTGCCAGGCATGCCACCGGATAGAGACATTGAGTTTTTGATTGAGCTTTTGCCAGGCATAGGGCCAATATCCAAGAGACCGTATAGAATGCCCGCAAAGGATTTGGAAGAAATTAAGAAGAAGAGCAAGGAGTTACTAGGTAAAGGATATATCCACCCAAGTTCTTCACCTTGGGGATCGCCAATACTTCTAGTGGAGAAGAAGGATGAATCGTTAAGAATGGTCGTTGATTATCGAGGATTGAATGAAGTAACCATCAAGAAAAAGTACCCACTACCGATGATCAATGATTTGTTTGATCGATTGCAAGGAGCTAAGGTATTTTCCAAGATCGACCTGCGATCGGGATACCATCAGTTGAAGATTCGAGAACAGGATATACCTAATATGGCTTTTACCACCAGGTATGGGCTGTACGGATATACCGTTATGTCATTTGGCCTGACTAACGCACCTGCATATTTTACGAACATGATGAACAAAGTGTTTATGGAGTTTTTGGATAAGTTCGTCGTAGTGTTCATTGATGATATCCTAGTTTACTCGAAGGATGAAGAGGAGCATAAGCAGCATTTGCGTTTGGTACTTGGTAAGCTCTGAGAACATCAGTTATATGCCAAGTTTAGCAAATGTGAGTTTTGGTTGAAGGAAGTTGGATTCCTCGGACATGTTATATCTGGAGAAGGTATAGCAGTAGATCCCACTAAGGTTGACACTGTGACAAATTGGGAAGCGCCAACAACGGTTGGAGAGATCCAGAGTTTTCTTGGACTTCCAGGATACTATCGGATATTCATTGAAAATTTCTCGAAGATTGTGAAACCTATGACGGAGTTGTTGAAGAAGGATACCAAGTTCGTATGGACTAAGGAATGTGAGGCTAGTTTCCAGGAGTTGAAGAAACACTTGGTTACATCACCAGTGTTGATTTTGCCAGATCAGACCAAGGATTATGAGGTGTATTGCGACGCTTCACATTGAGGACTTGGAGCAGTGCTTATGCAAGAAGGAAGAGTTGTTTCTTATGCCTCACGACAGCTTAAGCCTCATGAGTTGAATTATTCTATGCATGATTTGGAGTTAGCAGCCGTAGTGCATGCATTGAAGACTTGGAGACATTTTCTCATTGGAAACCGTTGTGAGGTGTACACGGATCACAAGAGCTTGAAGTATATCTTCACGCAGAAGGAGTTGAATCTCAGGCAAAGGAGATGGTTGGAACTCATCACGGATTATGATATGAGATTGCATTATCACCCTGGTAAGGCTAACGTAGTAGCTGAGGCATTGAGCCGTAAAAGCCATGTCAACACCTTAATGACAGGAGATTTACCAATGGAGTTAGCCGAGAATCTTCGTGAGCTATGTTTGGAGATAGTTCCGAGAGGCTATGTAGCAGCATTGGAGATTCAGTCTACGTTGATGGATAAGATCAGAGAAGCCCAGAAGGCTGACAAGGAGATTGCTTGTATTAAGGAGAAAATAAGCAAAGGAAAAGCTAAAGGATTTCATGAGGATAAGCACGATACCCTATGGTTTGAAGACCGGATTTATGTGCATAATGATTCAGAGATCAGGAAATTAATTCTGCAAGAGGCCCATGATTCACCATATTCGATTCAACCAGGAAATACCAAGGTGTATTTGGATTTGAAGGATATTTTCTGGTGGACCGGAATGAAGAAGGATATTGCGGAGTATGTAGCAGTTTGTGATGTATGTCAGAGAGAAAAGGCAGAGATCAGAAGCCAGCAGGATTGCTACAGCCATTGCGGATACCTGAATGGAAGTGGGATAAGTTAGGCATGGATTTTATCACAGGATTGCCCAGAACTCGTTCAGGCTATGACTCGTTATGGGTTGTAGTCGATCGTTTGACAAAGGTAGCTCATTTCATCCCAGTGAAGACTACCTATACTAGTGCCAAGTTGGCAAAGATATACAGGACCAGAATCGTATGTCTGCATGGAGTTCCAAGGAGCATTGTATCAGATAGAGGAACCCAGTTTACCTCAAAGTTCTGTAATTAGTTGCATGAAACTTTGCGTACCAGGCTAGAATTCAGTACAGCATTCCATCCGCAGACAGATGGACAGACCGAGAGAGTCAATCAGATTTTGGAGGATATGCTGAGAGCTTGTGTGCTAGATTATGGATCTAGTTGGGACGACAATTTGCCATATGCAGAGTTCTCTTATAACAACAGTTATCAATCTAGTTTGAAGATGGCCCCTTTCGAAGCCTTGTACGGAAGGAGGTGCAGGACCCCATTGTCGTGGGATGAAGTTGGAGACCGCCAGTTGTTTGGACCGGATCAGATTAAGGAGTCTGAACAGAAAGTAAAATTGATTCGTGATAGGCTCAAGGTAGCCCAGTCCAGGTAGAAGAGCTACGCAAATTCAAAACGCAAGGAGATAGTTTACGAAGTCGGAGACCGAGTTTACGTTTGAGTATCTCCACTTCGAGGAGTTAAGCGCTTTGGAGTTAAGGGAAAGTTAGCGCCACGTTTTGTAGGACCATACAAAGTTGTGGAGCGTATGGGAGAAGTAGCCTACAAGTTGGAATTGCCCGAAGGATTGTCAGGAGTTCACGACGTGTTCCACGTTTCCCAGTTGAAGAAGTGCCACGCAGAGATGGCTGATATACCGCTGAGAGATACAGTGCCGCTGGAAGCGATTCAGTTGGACAGTGATTTGACCTATGAAGAGAAACCAGTCAAGATTCTTGAGTATGCCAGCCGAGTCACCCGCAGCAAGGTTATCAAGTTTTGCAAAGTTCAGTGGAGCCACCACACGGAGGATGAAGCCACCTGGGAACGAGAGGAAGATCTGTTGAAGGACCACCCTCACCTATTTTCTAGCCAAACCGAATCTCGACGGCGAGATTCATCTTAAGGGGGGTAGGTTTGTAACATCCCAAATTTTCAATTTGGAATGTTATACAATAGATCATTATTGCATATCATATTTATTGCATTTTGGTTGATCCTAAAAATTTCACGCAACTCAAGGACCCTCGGAGAGAGTTGGGGATTTCGTTATTTTCATATTTGAGTTGTCTCAATTTTGAAAATAGGATCATTTGATTTTATTTATTTTATCTTCAATTATTTCTACTATAAAAATTATGAGAGAGGGAATAAAATGACTTTCCCAAAATAAAGAAATATTGGGGATTTAATAAAAAATCAAATAATATTTTATTTTGGTTTTATTTGCTATTTTATTTGAATTTAGGAAAAATTGCATGTTTTCGAAAAATTGCATTTAGGGCCAAGAAAATGTTCATCCTGTTCTAAATATTTTATTTAGACGGAGAAAATTTGTTTTGGGATTTTTAGAATTTCATTTATTTTTTAGAAGTTTTTTTAGTCGCAGCGAAATTGTTTTAAAAAAAGAGACCCCGCGCCCGACTGGGCCAAGGGCCCAGCCGAGCAGGCCGGCCCAGCGAGCCGCCGCCGCCTCCCGCCCGGGTCGGGACAGGAGTCCCAACCGCCGTCGTCGCCGAGTCCGGGGAGCACCCGCCTCCCGAGGCCGCCCCCTTCCCAAAGTCGCCGCCTCCCCCCTTTATAAACCCCGCCGGACCCCCCTGCAGCCCCACACCCACCGCCGCCTCCTCACGCCGCCAGCGCTGCTGCCGCGCCGCAGCCGCCACCCTGCGCCGCCGCAGCCGCCGCCCCGCACCACCCGCCACCGCCGGAGCTCCGCCGGAGCCCCGAGCCGAGGTAGCCGCTGCCCCGGTTTTCTGAGAAAAGCCGTTTCGTTTTTTTAGAAAACCCGAGTTTTTGTTTTTTTAAATAGATCGGTTTTCTCCGGTTTATTTATTTAGCGAGCGTTCGCTCATCCGTTCGTTTTAACGAACGCGTTCCTCGTTTAGTTCCAGTTAACGAACGTTCATTCGTTAATCCGTTTGTCATTTTTCTTTTTCTCAGATTAAATCCGTGACTTTTCTGATCGCGATTTCTGATCCGATGTTCGTTTTAGTTTAACTTTTCGCTCATTTGTCGGAATCAGGCGATTCAAGCGCCTGTAGTTTCGTCTCGAAACCCTCTTTCCGTTTAACCAACTCAAACAAGTCTTTGCCTTAGTAAAAATTGCCCTAGATTCCGATTAGTAAACGGAGCTTATTTCTTTTGCCGTTTGTCTTTCGTTGCTTCGTTCGATTTGGTTCTTTTTGCCAACCGGAGTTCTTAAGTAGAACCATCTGGTTAGATCTTTATTCAAGTTTTACCTGTGCATTAGATGAGTACTTATTGTATGCTTGTTTGTTTGCAATAGAGTACCCGGAGTGCGCCGCTTGCTACTTCGGATCGCTAGGGTTCACGGATCATCAGCAAGGCAAGTAACAATTTGATCATACCATCCTACTACCCGGTTTTTATTGCATTAGATCAATCCTCACACCATTGCATGATTAGGATCTAATTAAATTGTGGGTTTGGGAAGTAGATGAGGTAGTACCTATTACCTGTTTATTATCAAACCTTTGGGAGTTACTTCTACGTTTGCTTTTATGTCATGCTATGCTAGTAGACGTGGATTGGGTGAGTGAAATTCATGACAGATGTGACAATGTTAAATTAATGGTTTATCTAAGGTGGCAACTTAAATACACATCTCGGTGGATTGAGGCACCTGGGTATTCCAGCGATTGCCTGTTTTTCTTTATGGACCGCCACCCAGGCTCAAAGGGATCATGAGATTATTCATGCTAGAAACTTTCGTGTGCAGCCACAAGCTACTATGGGCTCTAGCATAGTTGACTAAGTCGTGCGAACTCTTACAGTGGTAGACTAGCAGATGTTGGGGATGTAGATGGTACGGTCTACCCATCGTAAGGTGCTAGCGCTTCTGAAAGATTATGTCTCGGTCATCCGTTTCTCAAACACCATGTAGTGCGAGAATCCCAACGGAGGAGATCGAGTCTTGTGGGGAAAAGTGCGCAAACCTCTGCAGAGTGTATAAACTAATCATGATTAGCCGTGTCCCCGGTTATGGACATCTTGAGTATCTAGTACTTGGATTGTCATGTGAATCTCATCATGTTACTCTAATTAAATTGTTGGGTTTTTAATGATGATGCTTAATTGGGATTGAGAATGCTGTCAACCATTCTCAATGTTTAACAACCACCATGATAGTTAAATAAATTTATTCCTTTGCAGTAGGGAAAAATTGGCTTTACGCAAAACTGTAACCATAGAGCTTTCCACCAGCCAAATATGCATGTAGTATAGCGTTATTCTTTTGTTGCTCTCTATGTGTTACATTGCCAGCATATTCCATGTGCTGACCCATTTCGGGCTGCAACGTTCATGTTGCAGACGACGAGTAAGGTGCCTTTTAGGTCGTGGTTCTATACTCAGTGATGCCGTTGGAGTTGATGGACTCACTTATCTTCCAAGCCTTCCGTTGTTGTCGTTATTAGATGGCCCCAAGCCATATTTATTGTAATAAGTTCTCTTTTGAGACACTCGATGTAATAAGTGTGTGATTGCTACTCTGTTATAAATCCTTCAAGTACTGTGTGGTGTCAGCATTACTGATCCAGGGATGACACCGGAGCATAGAGATTGGACCATTTGAGGTCTGGTCGCAACAATTTCTATGCTTGTAGATCATGAAAAGAATGCTTTAGGTGCTGGTTATATTGTTGAATTCATTCATGATGCTACTGAAAATTATTATGAGGGAGGAACATGTGCTTGTATGAGTTGCAACAGAGAAAATGGCTTCTATACCACTGAGACAAGCATCAATTGCTCATTTGCCATCGAACAAAGCTCTAGGGCTCATATACCAAACATAAATGAATTCTAGTGCTTATTTGCCATCGCCGTTAGTCCATCGTCAGAATCTCTACGTTTTCCTGTCAGTCAATCTGAGAATTCCAATTTTACCCTTGTCTTATCTCTTCTCTTAGAATAGAAAAAAATAGAAAAATCAACACACACCACACCACCCGACCAGTTCACGCACGCACACAGCAGCGGCCATGGCGGAACCGCCGCCGCCGTCGCTCCCCCAGTGCATGCCCCTCCTCTGCCTCCCGCTCCCTTAGGCTAACTACTCCTCGAAGGATCCGTCGCTCCCCCAGCCTTTGCCGACTCCGAAGGTTCCGCCGCTCCCCGAGCCCCAGCCTATGGAGGCACCGCCGATGGCGCCGCTCCCCTAGCCCCGGCCTCCGCCGCCTCCCGTCGTGGCCCTGCTTCCCTCCCTCCCGACCTCCGCGGCTTCAACTGCCTTAGCCCAACTAGCAGCGCCGACCTCTCCCCGCGACCATGTCGCGCAGAACCCTAGAATCGGGGATTCCAGCGATGTGGAGAGCGGGTCAGGGATGTCCACGGTCGAGGCCCTCCAAGAGATCATTCCGTACGTGGGCACATTCGCTGCAGCTCCTCTGCCCCAAGTTTCCAAGCTCCATGAGGAGGACGGCATGGCTGACGAATGCGGCTCCACCTCTCTCTCTCATATTTGTGCTAGGTAATTTTTCAGTCTGTCTATTTTTTCTAAATTTTAGATAGGAGCATACAAATATTGACATGGTTTCATCATCCACAGGATGATCCAATCATGTACTTACACGGTAGAGGTGAAGATTTGTGGCGGTGGAACCGATATCTGTGGGGATTCTACATTTACTTGGGATATTGTTGAGGGTAGTAGCTCAAGCTTGAAGGATCTAGTGGCTTCCATTGCTGGAACTTTTCCACTATTTTCAGTGGAGAATATAATTCTTGAGTACGTTGACTCTATTAGTGGCAACAATATTTGTGTGTCAAATGTTGAAGAATGCCTGAAAATATAGTCTTTTCATCAAAATAGAAGCGGTAATATGATCATCAAACAATCTGACCCAAGTGATAGTGTTGATGTGCATTTTACTCCATTGAATCAAACACCATCTATAGCACTGCCTAGTCAAGCAAGTAATGTAAATGATGAAGCTAAAGTATGCCTTATGGATACATATCTTGCAAATCCACATGAAGAATATGAACATGTTGGTGTAGATGAGGAGGACCAATACTCAATTGATAGTGCTGGTTCAGATAGTGATGATGAGCTCGGAGAAAAAAAAGATATACCAAATAGTGAGCATGTAGAGGATAGCAGCGATGACGAGGAGTGGGTTACGAAAGATGCTAGACCAGATGTTATTCCAGAAATAGTGTATGATAAAGAAAACCCACCAATGCATGTTGGTGCAAAGTATCCTAATATTGAAGAGTTTAGGTTGGCAATTGCTACATATGCCATAAAGAAAGAGTTTGATTTTCAAGTTGACAAAAGTGAGCCTACACGATTCAGGGCTCATTGTCGCAAGTCTAAAGATTGCACATGGAGAATTCATGTTGGGAGGTTGGACGATGGAGAAACTATGGAGGTATATATTTTAGTTAGTTGCATACTCTAGCTGTTATTAAATGGAGTTGACTCTATTTTCTTACCCATTACAATTTACTGCAGGTCAAGGTTCATTTGGAGAAGCACACATGTGCTAGTACAAAGAAAAAAAGGAGCAGCATAATGCTTCAAAGGCATGGGTGTGTGAGAAAGTCATGGACTGGATAAAAGAAGATCCTAGTGTTCGCCCAAAGGAGTTACAGAGGAGGCTACATGACAAGTACAAGATCGAGATCAATTATACAAAAGTATTCAGGGGCAAAGGGCTAGCAATGGCTAAGTTGTTTGGTGATTGGGATGAGTCTTTTGACAAGCTGTATGCCTGGAAAGCGGAGGTTGAGAAGAGGTCTCCTGGAAGCATAGTTGCGATTGACCACATGGAGTATGATCAGAAAAAGTATTTTATACGGATGTTTGTTGGATTGAAGCCTCTCTGCGATGGATTCTTGGCTGGATGCAGACCTTACTTGGCGATAGACAGCACTCATTTGACAGGCAAGTATAGAGGCCAGTTAGCTACTACTTGTGCTATTGATGGGCACAATTGGCTATACCCTGTAGCATATGGAGTTATTGATGCGGAAACTACTGAAAGTTGGGTGTGGTTTATGGAGAAGCTTCGTGAGGCTATTGGCTCTCCCCCTGGCCTAGCCATATGTTCAGATGCAGGTAAAGGGATTGACACTGCAATTGAAAAGGTGTTTGAGTATGCAGAACATAGGGAATGCATGCGACACTTGGTTGTGAACTTCAAAAAAAGTTTCATGGCAAAGTTTTGATGATCATTTGTGGCCAGCTGCTTATTCATGGACTCCTCGCGCTTTTGACTATCACATGGCAGCCATAGAGCAGAAAAGGGCTGCTGCAATTACATACTTAAAGAAGTACCACAGCAGGCTATGGTCAAGGAGCAAATATTCATGTTCCTCAAAAGTGGATTATGTGACAAATAATTTGGCCGAGTGTTTCAACAACTGGATCCACAAGCACAAAGGTTTAATGTTGTTTCAGCTCATGGACAAGATCAGGAGGAAGATTACCGTTAAGCATGAGAAGAGGAGAAGGGTTGCTAGGAAATTGCAAGGTCGACGTATACTTCCAAGTGTCATGAATGAGCTGAATGAAAAAAGTAGGGGGCTAGACATTGAATATGAGAGAATAGATGACATGATTGCAGAGGTTGCCGAGTGTGCTGCGCTGGGTGGCAAGCGCCACATTACTGATCTATCAAATAGGACATGCACATGCCGGGCATTTCAAGTCTCTGGGAAGCCTTGCAAACATGCAATCAGCTTTATTACTGGAATTAGGGGAGTCACCATAGCAGATTTTGTTGATGACTATTACAGTGTTGCCAAGTTCATTGCAGTTTTGCCCATGTTCTTCCTGGCCTGACCGACATGTCTCAATGGCCAAGTGTGAACAAAGATTTCATTTTGAATCCCCCAATCCTTAGGAGGGCCGCTGGGAGGCCAAAAGTACAGAGGCATAAAAGTGGTGCCGAGAATAGCAAGGGCAAGGGAAATAAAGGCCAGCACCAATGTCCAATTTGCAAGGCCTATGGACATAGATGGCAAAGCTGTAAAGATGCTGCTCCGGAAGCACTAGGTGCCTATGCTGAAGTAGCAAAGCAAAAATGGTAGTGCTTGCTTCAATATTACTGTTTTCATCATACTCTTGTCCTAATGATGCTAATATGTGAAACTAATGCAGGGACAAAAGAAAGAAAAAACCCATTACAAAGGTTGTTCTTCCATGTTCAATTGAAACTGAAACTGCACTGCCTCTACTTCTATGTCCGAGTGATGCAATTGAAGACAATGTCGCCAAGTCGAAATCATCAAAGACTACCTCTAAATATACAAGGTATGAAAGCTGCACAATCTTCAATGAAATGTTTCTTTGACAATGTGTAAGTTAGCAACGTATATTCTGCGAGGATCATCATAGTATGTAATCTGATGTTTTAATGTAGATCAAAGGCCATATCTGTTGCACCTGACAGCCCTACAATGGGCACTCGGAGCAAGAGGAGTGTTGCACCTGACAGCCCTGCAATGAGCACTCGAAGCAAGAAGAAGCTGAAACTGTGATATTCAGCAAAATTTCACATATTATTTACATATCGCAACTCTTCATGTCTAATTTATCTATAGACTTTGCTTATGTGAACAACCTACTCTCGGTTGTGGTCTTTTGGTAGGGATGGAAACTTGAGTTTACTTATGCATGACTGAATTTGGTGTTTGCTGAATGGTTTCTAAATGATGTGAACTTTGATGAGTAATATTCTGTAGCTGAAGTATATATATGCTGATACTATTATCTGTGCATTGTTGTTTTGCTGAAATGCTGAAATTACAGGCAAAATGCTGTCAGTTTATTCCTAGATATGTTCTCCCATTGTTGCTTATTTGCGACTGAGGGCAAACAAGTCATTTTGGCCTCTGAAAATAGTGAGCTAACATTGTTCTAACAGCCAGTGGCATATGAGCACTAGAATTCGTTTGTTACTGGTATATGAGCACTGGAGCTTTGTTCGATGGCAAATGAGCAGTTGATGCTTGTCTCGGTGGTATAGAAGCCATTTTCTCGTTGCAATAATACCAAGTTTCCTCTCTATGTGTTGAAAATCTTGAAGTTATCCTTGTTTTACCTTCCTATGCAAGTTGATTCTTGTTCCCACAAGTTGTTTGCTCACAAATCCCTATGCATAGGAAGTGGGTTAGACTTAAATGTGCTAGTCATATTCTTCATGATGCTCTGTTTATGTTTCAATTCTTATCTTTTATGTGAGCATCGTTGAAATCATCATGCCTAGCTAGGGGTGTTAAACGATAGCGCTTGCTGGGAGGCAACCCAATTTTATTTTTTGTTCCTTGATTTTTGCTGCTGTTTAGTAATAAATAATTTATCTACCTCTGTTATGATTGAGTTTTTATGTTTTAGTTGGTGTTTGTACCAAGTAGAACCGTTGGGAAGACTTGGGGAAAGTCTTGTTGATCTTGCTGTAAAAAACAGAAACTTTAGCGCTCACGAGAATTGCTGCCATTTTTTATTGGAGAGTGATATTTAGTTAATTATTTTTGAAGATGATTAATAGATAAATTCCTCAGGTCCAGAAATTTATTTTATAATTTTTTGGGTTCCATAAGTATAAGTTTGGTCCAGATTACAACAGACTGTTCTGTTTTTGACAGATTCTGTTTTCTATGTGTTGTTTGCTTATTTTGATGAATCTATGTGTAGTATCGGAGGGTATGAACCATAGAGAAGTTGGAATACAGTATATATTACACCAATATGAATTTAGAATGAGTTCATTACAGCACCTTATGATGGTGATTTTCTTTCTTATACTAACGGAGCTTACGAGTTTTCTGTTAAGTTTTGTGTTGTGAAGTTTTCAAGTTTTGGGTAAAGATTCGATGGACTATGGAATAAGGAGTGGAAAGAGAGTAAGCTTGGGGATGCCCAAGGCACCCCAAGGTAATATTCAAGGACACCCAAGAGCCTAATCTTGGGGATGCCCCGGAAGGCATCCCCTCTTTCATCTTTGTTCATCGGTAACTTTACTTGGAGCTATATTTTTATTCACCATATGATATGTGTTTTGCTTGGAGCGTCATTTTATTTTATTTTGTTTTTCTTGCTGTTTGAATAAAATACCAAGATCTGAAATTATTAAATGATAGAGAGTCTTCATATAGTTGCATAATTATTTGACTACTCATTGATCTTCACTTATATCTTTTGGAGTAGTTTGTCATTTTCTCTAGTGCTTCACTTATATCCTTTTAGAGCACGGCGGTGGTTTTATTTTGAAGGAATTAATGAACTCTCATGCTTCACTTATATTATTTTGAGAGTCATAAACAGCATGGTAATTTGCTTTGGTTATGAATTTAGTCCTAATATGATAGGCATCCAAGAGGGATATAATAAAAACTTTCATATAAAGTGCATTGAGTACTATGAGAAGTTTGATACTTGATGATTGTTTTGAGATATGAAGATGGTGATATTAGAGTCATGCTAGTTGAGTAGTTGTGAATTTGAGGAATACTTGTGTTAAAGTTTGTGATTCTCGTAGCATGCACGTATGGTGAACCGTTATGTGATGAAGTCGGAGCATGATTTATTTATTGATTGTCTTCCTTATGAGTGGCAGTCGGGGACGAGTGATGGTCTTTTCCTACCAATCTATCCCCCTAGGAGCATGTGCGTAGTACTTTGTTTCGATAACTAATAGATTTTTGCAATAAGTATGTGAGTTCTTTATGACTAATGTTGAGTCCATGGATTATACGCACTCTCACCCTTCCACCATTGCTAGCCTCTCTGTACCGCACAACTTTTGCTGCTACCATAAACCCACCATATACCTTCCTCAAAACAGCCACCATACCTACCTATTATGGCATTTCCATAGCCATTCCGAGATATATTGCCATGCAAATTTCCACCGTTCCGTTTGCTATGACACGCTTCATCATTGTCATATTGCTTTGCATGTACATGTAGTTGACATCGTATTTGTGGCAAAGCCAAAGTTCATAATTCTTTCATACATGTCACTCTTGATTCATTGCACATCCCGGTACACCGCCGGAGGCATTCACATAGAGTCATATTTTGTTCTAAGTATTGAGTTGTAATTCTTGAGTTGTAAGTAAAAAGAAGTGTGATGATCATCATTATTACAGCATTGTCCCAGTGAGGAAAGGATGATGGAGACTATGATTCCCCCACAAGTCGGGATGAGACTCCGGACGAAAAAAATAAAATAAATAAAAGAGGCCAAAGAAGCCCAAATAAAAAAGGAGAAGAAAAAGAGGCCATAAAAAAGAGAGAAAGGCCCAAAAAAGAGAGAAAAAGAGAGAAGGGACAATGCTACTATCCTTTTACCACACTTGTACTTCAAAGTAGCACCATAATCTTCATGATAGAGAGTCTCCTATGTTCTCACTTTCATATATTAGTGGGAATTTTTCATTATAGAACTTGGCTTGTATATTCCAATGATGGGCTTCCTCAAAATGCCTTAGGTCTTCGTGAGCAAGCAAGTTGGATGCACACCCACTTAGTTTCTTTTTGAACTTTCATACACTTATATCTCTAGTGCATCCGTTGCATGGCAATCCCTACTCACTCACATTGATATCTATTGATGGGCATCTCCATAGCCCGTTGATACGCCTAGTTTATGTGAGACTATCTTTTCCTTTTTGTCTTCTCCACAACCACCATTCTATTCCACCTGTCGTGGATTTGTCACGGCAGATGTCCTAGTGTGAGGACTTAGTCACGAGGCCAACGCATCTATGTGGTAGCTTGAGAGGGGTTGAGCGGGACGAGAGATGCGATGTTTTACCTAGGTTCGGCCCCTCACGGTGGAGGTAAAAGCCTACATCCTGCTTCATTGATATTGATGATGATGATCATGGTTACAAGTGTGCTCTATCTCGAGAGCTATTGTCTAAACCTAACTTGTCCAACTTGTGGAACTTGTCCCTCTTTTGGGGAGCCCTGCCCCTCCTTATATATGTTGAAGGGGCGGGTTACATGTGGAGTCCTATTAGGATTAGGACTAGTCTATCTTCTAATACAAACCGGATACAAGTCCGGGTCTTGACTCCTTGTAAGGGAAATACACCTTTTCTCTTAAACCGGCCCACCATTAGCATAAACCGGCCTTCTAGGCCTTGGGCCTTGTCATCCGTCTGTCCCGCCCACCGGGTTATCAGTGAGTCATAATGTTCAGGCGGGTTGCTTGTAAACCGCCAAGTTAGGGCGGGTTGCCAGTGAATCACCAAGTGTCAGCCGGGTCTCAAGTAAACCGCCAAGTCCGGCCGGGTTACGCTGCAGCGTATATCCCCGACATTAGCCCCCAGTTTAGCTTGGATTTACCCATGGTAAACTGATCCTATAAACAAACACAAGAACAACTTTGACAAGTTGTACTCCAAGTTAAAAATTCTTGTAAACCGGCACCTGATCATCCTTAAGTCCTTGTTATTTCCTCCTTCTAGAAAATCCGAGTCAATAGACCAATTTCATAATCAATTTGCTTGCAAAAGATATTTTGTAAATAAAGAATCCATTCGAATCGGCCTTCAATGCTCTGATTTGACAAAAATATTGGTCTTCAAATATTCAGCTGATATTCAGACGGCTTGAAGATGTAGAACTTGCCGGTTTATGATTACCACCATTGTTGGGTTATAAAAACTGATAATTCCGGGTCATGATTGTTGCCAACGCCGGTTCATGATTATTGATGACGCCGGGTAGCAGCCACAAGGTCATAATGATTGGTGACGCCGGGTCAATCTGGTTTGCTCAAACAGAGAATTTGAATATTTCTTCGATAATAATATAATACCTGTAGCCCCCAAGTCTTGAGTAGAACAAAGTGATGGCTTAAGACTTGCTTCAATATAAATACTACCAATTTTGAAGAAATCCATGTTGTTCATCCCAGTCACTAGTAAAAACGGAATACTCCATATTATGTTGCCCCCAAGTACCGGGTTGTCATGCTTGCAGCAACCTGGGACTTATAATTGCTTATAAAAACTTCAATCACTGTATCCCCCAAGAGTCGGGTCATTATGCAATAATGAGCAGGGACTTTGTAAATATAATCATGTAGACTTGCGCAGTGATGTGTAGCCCCCAAGGGCCGGCTTAGTAAGATAATACTGAACCGGGACTTGATATATACTTCAATAAAAATAACATCTTATAATGTAGCTTCCATCGTAGGGCTTGAACCCATGTCCACAAGGTTAAGAGCTTTGTGCTTTACCAACTGAGCAATGGATCCTTCAATATTATGGACGAAAACTTGTGTACCTTGAATTGTTGATAGGAGCAACTGGTAGCCCCCAAGGGCCGGCTCATTATAATATGATGAGTCGGATCTTCAATAAGACTAGTCAAAATGACTTTGCATTAGCCCCCAAGTTTCATGGTGCATGCTTGCAGCGACATGAGACTTGCATGTAATCTCAATTTGAATAATGTAGCCCCCAAGTGCCGGGTTGTAAGCCTGCAGCGACTCGGGACTATTCCTTCCATTGTAGAATAAGTCATATCCTTTGATAACATAATAGCCATTGCGCTAAAGCGACTTTGAAAACTCAATAATACCGATAACCATAAAAATCCAGCCATGTTGGCTATTCAAGATAATATAATCTGGTATGAAAACCTTATTCATTCAATATCATAATGAAAATTCACCAAGTTTGGCTATTTGAATAATATAACCCAATGATTTATAAGCGCATAATTCCAATGGCGCAATCCAAATATATATACTGGCGACTTATAGTCCAAAGCCAGGCCGGTTTAACAAACCTGTTTCTGCATACAACAAGTTTAAAGTGTCCTGGCGGTTTACCGTCGGACGGGTCATAATGCCCAACATATAACCCAGGTTTATAACCAAGGCTGCACTTAAGAATAATCAAATATGAAATATATCATACCTGTGACATTGAATCACATTGTTGGTTTTACCAACTTTTTGTAGTAAAGGTGATAACCCAAATCTTGAGTACTGATAACTCCTTCCATATTGTGCCGGTTTATGATAAAACCATGTCGGGTTGTGATAAACACCAGTTTATCCATATTCAATTCTGGCGACTTATAGTCGAAACCAGACCGGGCTGATAGTCTCCGGATTATGATTTGATAGTGTACTGACAACTTGCTCCACTTATGGAATTCATGTATGCATAATCCTTTATGTTCCTGCATATGAAAACTAAAAAGCATCCTCGTTGGCTGACCAACTGATTGTATGGTAGAGGTAAAAACATCAATCCGGATTCTGATAACTCCTGGCCCTCTTGCCGGTTCATGTAGAAATCATATTGGGCTAAAAGCCGTTGATTTGTTCCTATAAGGTTGGTGACATCTAGTCAAGACCATTTCGGTGCAATGCGCTACCAGTTTAGAATCTGATCATGTACTAACAACAAAGTGCTGAAAGTCATGCCGGTTTAGAATGAACACCGGTTTGTCAGAAAAATGTTTATAAATCCCTTATCATGAAAACAACAAAAACAACAGAAATATGTAAGGCTTTTCATGGGCTGCCAGGCCACTGAGTTAAACCATTTTGCAAAGCCTTTTTAAGATGGACCTCAATCTTTAACAAATCACCGATTTAACTTCAACAAGTTCAGGGTCCATGGGATTGACTTGTGAAACATTCGATGGGTCATACCAGGTTTACCTGGACGGAGTGACTTACTTAAAGAGGCAGGATAACCCGGGGTTTTAGGTGTATACACCAACTTCCAAGCCATGGCTTGATAGCCCATTACAAGTGTAGATTCTAAGTTCATTTCGATAGCAAAGAATCCCCAGGTAACGTTTTGAGCTGTGCTCAGTGGGTTTCTATGTTTGAGTTATTGTTTTACAACACTCTCTTTGGCCCCGGATTGATTTGGCTTGAACCGATCAAGAGGTGTGACTATGGTTCGGATACGACCAAGCCCCCAAGTGATGTTGTGGCATTACGCCGATCAAGAGGTGTAGCTATGGTTCGGATACGACCAAGCCCCCAAGTGATGCTGTGGCATGCGTCGATCAAGAGGTATAGCTATGGTTTGGATACGACCAAGCCTCCAAGTGATTAATAATATGATAAGCCAATAAGGCAGGATACCCATGTTTGAACCGCGCATCATGGCAGCAAGTCCTCTTCGGCCACCTTTAACTTTTTGCAAGAGATAAATTCTTCTTGAACCGGATTGTAAACCGGAATCTTCATTTTCAACCGGAAATTTTCTGACGGCCTTTCAACTCGAGCTTGCGAGAAGTTAATTCCTTTTTGAACCGGAAATTCTTAAACCGGATTTGAGAGCTTCAGAGCTTTGTATGAGAACAGATTTCCCTTGAACCGGATTTTAAACCGGCATTCTTCATTTTGAACCGGAAATTTTCTGACGGCCCTTAAATTTCATCCATATGGTAGTAGCCTCCGGGACCGGGTTATCTTTCCCTCCATCATCCTGGAGTTCTTGACTTTACTGAAAAGCCGGCAACCTTTGCTGAGTCATATCATTGTAGCCTCCGAGTCTCAAGGCGACTTGAGGAGTTGGCTTGAGATTATTCATAATTAACTGTGATATAGACCGGTTTGAATCCTGCATGGGACAACTTGCAAACCGGAGTAATTGCTCTTTTAAGAAAGCAATATATAATTTATAAAAATATGCTCGATGGATTTCACCTGATGCGTCAGGTCAGCAATTATCACCATGGAGTTGATAATCACCGTGGTGAAACTGAAAACAATCGCGGCCGACTCGGCCGTGGGTGCTGACAGATTTTTCGGCCGCGGCGTTTTAAACCGGTGTGGACAGGAGAGTCAGCAGTGGCGTTGTAAACCGGTGCGGTCACGAGAGACGGCCACGACGCTGTAAGCCGGTGCGGTTGTTCGTTGAATAACGACGACCACCTGGGCCGAAAGATGTTGGCGTGCCTTCATCTCCGCGGTATAATATCACTTTTTGTCGCCCTGTATAAACAATATTGTAGACCAAGGCAAAGATAAACTTGTTTTTTGACAAAAACAACATGTGCTAATAAATCAAATTCGGATGGATATCACCTGATTTATTTGGACGACGGATGATCCGTTTATCGCGACAGAGGTGGCTCAGGCAGACCAGTGGCTCAATATAGCTCCGGCGGCTCAGGCAGACCGGCGACTTAATATAACCCCGACGGTTTAACATAGTAGAGGCGGTTCAACGCAGCCTTGACAGCTCAACATAGCAGAGGCGGCTCAACACTGATAAATAGCTGGTATTTCTGTCAAACAAACGCGAACACTGATGCTTGGTGCATGTCCTGATGATTTTTCCAATGTACGTGGTACTAATGGTCCTCATGTAGTACCCTCGGGAGGATTATTATTAGTGGGGGACCTTGGATTTGCTTCTTCACATAAGCTAGTAGCACACGACTATGCTTGGTTAACCCGGCTATCATTGATACTTTTATCATTTGATTCCCCCGTGTGGCTCTACTTAACAGAAGTTGTATTGATCTAGGACTGCTTTGTTTGGTACATGGAGCGACGGTAGTAGTAAGAGGAGTGCCTGGCTACCATATAAGGAAAAAGGGGATTTGTGGACTTGCAGCTTTTGACAGCATGCTACCGCCCCACATGGCCTTCCTTGCAATTGTTGTCTGAGCACGTGTGGCTGTACAGCGCAGTTCTTGTCACTGCCACAACCACATATTCGCAGGTAGCAGCAACCTGTTGATGTACGGCTGTAGGCGAAAAAATTTCCTGGGACTTGATCCGGCAGTTGTGGTGAGCTAGTGGCGCGTCATGGCGCGACTGGAGCAAGCCCAATGGCAGAGTTAGACCGCAGCAGCTGGTGACCTGCGGCCGACTTAAAAGCGCAGATCGAGACGGAGACGTGTCCTTCCCGTAGTAACCTTCCCTGATGGATCCAAACAGGGTTGACAAAGAAAAAACCCGATTCGGTCTCAGATGGCGTGAAACAATGCTTTTGCTTATATTTTTTGACTTGATCGCCCGACGAAGACTTGGCCTTACGCCTGTTGGCGACTCGTATCCATCCAACCCGGCGAATACTTTCCGAACCAAAAAATCTTCACCTTTCGAGATCCTCTCTAATGATCTTGCCAGACGAACCGACGAACATCATCAATAAAAAATCTCTAGTGAACTTTAACGTTGATGCACATTCTTCCAAGAAACCGGTCTTTTCCTCATCCAGATGCAAACTTCTCAAACACTAGATAAATCCCTCCAAGAACTCAACACCATCGTGCGCGAGCCCCATGGTGGCGCCAACTGTCGTGGATTTGTCACGGCAGATGTCCTAGTGTGAGGACTTAGTCGCGAGGCCAACGCATCTATGTGGTAGCTTGAGATGGGTTGAGCGGGACGAGAGACGCGATGTTTTACCCAGGTTCGACCCCTCACGGTGGAGGTAAAAGCCTACATCCTGCTTCATTGATATTGATGATGATGATCATGGTTACAAGTGTGCTCTATCTCGAGAGCTATTGTCTAAACCTAACTTGTCCAACTTGTGGAACTTGTCCCTCTTTTAGGGAGCCCTGCCCCTCCTTATATATGTTGAAGGGGAGGGTTACATGTGGAGTCCTATTAGGATTAAGACTAGTCTATCTTCTAATACAAACCGGATACAAGTCCGGGTCTTGACTCCTTGTAAGGGAAATACACCTTTTCTGTTAAACCGGCCCACCATTAGCATAAAACCGGCCTTCAGGGCCTTGGCCCTTGTCATCCATCTGTCCCGCCCGCCGGGTTATCAGTGAGTCATAATGTTCAGGCAGGTTGCTTGTAAACCGCCAAGTTAGGGCGGGTCGCCAGTGAATCACCAAGTGTCAGCCGGATCTCAAGTAAACCGCCAAGTCTGGCCGGGTTATACTTCCGGCCGGTTTACACTGCGGGGTATATCCCCGACACCACCTATAGTGCTATGTCCATGGCTCACGCTCATGTATTGCGTGAAGATTGAAAAAGTTTGAGAACATCAAAAGTATGAAATAATTGTTTGGCTTGTCATCGGGGTTGTGCATGATTTAAATATTTTGTGTGGTGAAGATAGAGCATAGCCAGACTATGTGATTTTGTAGGGATAGCTTTCTTTGGCTAGGTTATTTTGAGAAGACATGATTACTTGGTTAGTATGCTTGAAGTATTATTATTATGTCAATATTAAACTTTTGTCTTGAATCTTATGGATCTAAATATTCTTTCCACAATAAAGAGAACTACATGGATAAATATGTTAGGTAGCATCCCACATCAAAAATTCTGTTTTTATCATTTACCTACTCGAGGACGAGCAGGAATTAAGCTTGGGGATGCTGATACGTCTCCAACATATCTATAATTTTTTATTGTTCCATGCTATTATATTATCAACCTTGGATGTATTATATGCATTTATATGCTATTTTATATGTTTTTGGGACTAACCTATTAACCCAAAGCCCAGTGCCAGTTTCTGTTTTTTCCTTGTTTTAGAGTATCGCAGAAAAGGAAAATCAAACGGAGTCCAATTGACCTGAAACTTCACGGAACTTATTTTTGGACCAGAAGAAGCCCAGAAGACTTGGAGTGCACGTCAAGGGATCAACGAGGAAGCCATGAGGCAGGGGGCGCGCCCACCCCCTGGGCACACCCTCCACCCTCGTGGGCCCCTCGTGGCTCCTCTGATGTATTTCTTCCGCCTATATATATCCATATACCCTAAAACTATCGGGGAGCACAATAGATCGGGAGTTCCGCCGCCAGAAGCCTCTATAGCCACTGAAAACCAATCTAGACCCGTTCTGGCACCCTGCCGGAGGGGGAATCCCTCTCCGGTGGCTATCTTCATAATCCCGGTGCTCTCCATGACGAGGAGGGAGTAGTCAACCCTCGGGGCTGAGGGTATGTACCAGTAGATATGTGTTTGATCTCTCTCTCTCGTGTTCTAGAGATGGTACGATCTTGATGTATCGCGAGCTTTGCTATTATAGTTGGATCTTATGCTTCTTCTCCCCCTCTACTCTCTTGTAATGGATTGAGTTTTCCCTTTGAAGTTATCTTATCGGATTGAGTCTTTAAAGATTTGAGAACACTTGATGTATGTCTTGCCGTGCGTATCTATGGTGACAATGGGATATCACGTGATTCACTTGATGTATGTTTTGGTGATCAACTTGTGGGTTCCGCCCATGAATCTATGCATAGGGGTTGGCACACGTTTTTGTTGTGATTCTCCGGTAGAATCTTTGGGGCACTCTTTGAGGTTCTATGTGTTGGTTGAATAGATGAATCTAAGATTGTGTGATGCATATCCTATAATCATACCCGCGGATACTTGACGTGACATTGGAGTATCTAGGTGACATTAGGGTTTTGGTTGATTTGTGTCTTAAGGTGTTATTCAAGTACGAACTCTAGGGCTGTTTGTGACACTTATAGGAATAGCCCCACGGATTGACTGGAAAGAATAACTTTAAGGTGGTTTCGTACCCTACCATAATCTCTTCGTTTGTTCTCCGCTATTAGTGACTTTGGAGTGACTCTTTATTGCATGTTGAGGGATAGTTATATGATCCAATTATGTTATTATTGTTGAGAGAACTTGCACTAGTGAAAGTATGAACCCTAGGCCTTGTTTCAACGCATTGCAATACCGTTTACGCTCACTTTTATCATTAGTTACCTTGCTGTTTTTATATTTTCAGATTACAAAAATTATTATCTACTATCCATATACCACTTGTATCACTATCTCTTCGCCGAACTAGCGCACCTATACAATTTCCATTGTATTGGGTGTGTTGGGGACACAAGAGACTCTTTGTTATTTGGTTGCAAGGTGGCTTGAGAGAGACCATCTTCATCCTACGCCTCCTATGGATTGATAAACCTTAGGTCATCCACTTTAGGGAAATTTTCTACTGTCCTACAAACCTCTGCACTTAGAGGCCCAACAACGTCTACAATAAGAAGGTTGTGTAGTAGACATCACTACTGCACAGAAGAATTACATCCTGGAAGCACCACTAGGTGTACCCCCCGCGCTGGCAACTGCAGACATTGTGAATGCCTGGCAGTCGTGTGTTGATGACTACTCGATAGTTCAGTGTGCCATGCTATACGGCTTAGAACCGGGACTTCAACGATGTTTTGAATGTCATGGAGCATATGAGATGTTCCAGAAGTTGAATTTAATATTTCAAGAAAATGCCCGGATTGAGAGATATGAAGTCTTCAATAAGTTCTACAGCTGCAAGATGGAGGAGAATAGTTCTATCAGTGAACATATACTCAGAATGTCTGAGTACCACAACCACTTGACTCAACTAGGAGTTAATCTTCCTGATGATAGTGTCATTGACAGGGTTCTTCAATCACTGCCACCAAGTTACAAGAGCTTCGTGATGAACTCTAATATGCAAGGGATGGACAAGACAATTCCCGAGCTCTTCGCAATGCTAAAGGCTGCAGAGGTAGAAATCAAGAAGGAACATCAAGTGTTGATGGTCAACAAGACCACCAGTTTCAAGAAAAAGGGTAAAGGGAAGAAGGGGAACTTCAAGAAGAACAGCAATCCAGTTGCTGCTCAAGTGAAGAAACCCAAGTCTGGACCTAAGCCTGAGACTGAGTGCTTCTACTGCAAAGGGACTGGTCACTAGAAGCGGAACTGCCCCAAGTATTTGGCAGAGAAGAAGGATGGCAAAGTGAAAGCTATATTTGACATACATGTTATTGATGTGTACCTTTCTAATGCTCGCAGTAGTGCCTGGGTATTTGATACTGGTTCAGTTGCTAACATTTGCAACTCGAAACAGGGGCTACGGATTAAGCGAAGATTGGCTAAGGACGAGGTGACGATGCGCGTGGGAAATGTTTCCAAAGTCAATGTGATCGCTGTCGGCACGCTACCACTACATCTACCTTCGAGATTAGTATTAGACCTAAATAATTCTTATTTGGTGCCAGCGTTGAGCATAAACATTATATCTAGATCTTGTTTGATGCGACACGGTTATTCATTTAAATCAGAGAATAATGGTTGTTCTATTTATATGAGTAATATCTTTTATGGTTATGCACCCCTGATGAGTGGTCTATTTTTACTAAATCTTGATGGTAGTGATACACATGTACATAGTATTGAGGCCAAAAGATGCATAGTTGATAATGATAGTGCAACTTATTTGTGGCACTGCCGTTTAGGTCATATTGGTGTAAAGAGCATGAAGAAACTCCATTCTGATGGGATTTTAGAATCACTTTATTATGAATCACTTGGTACTTGCAAACCATGCCTCATGGGCAAGATGACTAAAATGTCATTCTCCTGAACAATGGAGCGAGCAACAGATTTATTGGAAATCATACATACTAATGTATGTGGTCTGAATATAGAGGCTCTCGGCGGATATGTTATTTTCTCACCTTCACTGATGATTTGAGCAGATATGGGTATATCTATTTGATGAAACATAAGTTTGAAACATTTGAAAAGTTCAAAGAATTTCAGAGTGAAGTGGAAAATCACGTAACAAGAAAATAAATTTTCTACGATCTGATCGAGGAGGAGAATATTTGAGTTACGAGTTTGGCCTTCATTTGAAACAATGCGGAATAGTTTCACAACTCACGCCACCCGGAACACCACAGCGTGATGGTGTGTCCGAATGTCGTAACCGTACTTTACTAGATATGGTGCGATCTATGATGTCTCTCACTGATTTACCGCTATCGTTTTGGGGTTACGCTTTAGAGACAGCTGCATTCACGTTAAATAGGGCACCATCTAAATCCATTGAGACGACACCTTATGAACTGTGGTTTGGCAAGAAACCCAAGTTCTCGTTTCTTAAAGTTTGGGGTTGCGATGCTTATGTGAAAAAGCTTCAAACTGATAAGCTCGAACCCAAATCGGAGAAATGTGTCTTCATACAATACACAAAGGAGACTGTTGGGTACACCTTCTATCACAGATCTGAAGGCAAGATATTCATTGCTAAGAATGGATCATTTCTAAAGAAGGAGTTTCTCTCGAAAGAAGTGAGTGGGAGGAAAGTAGAACTTGACGAGGTAATTGTACCTTCTCCCTTATTGGAAAGTAGTTCATCACTGAAATCAGTTCCAGTGATTCCTACACCAGTAAGTGAGGAAGCTAATGATGATGATCATGAAACTTCTGATCAAGTTACTACCGAACCTCGTAGGTCAACCAAAGTAAGATCCGCACCAGAGTGGTACGGTAATCCTGTTCTGGAAGTCATGTTACATGACCATGACGAACCTACGAACTATGAGGAAGGGATGATGAGCCCAGATTCCGCAAAATGTCTTGAGGCCAGGACATCTGGGATGGGATCCATGTATGAGAACAAAGTATGGACTTTAGTTGACTTGCCCGATGATCGGCAAGCCATCAAGAATAAATGGATTTTCAAGAAGAAGACTGACGCTGACGGTAATATTACTGTCTACAAAGCTCGACTTGTTGCGAAAGGTTTTCGACAAGTTCAAGGAGTTGACTACGATGAGACGTTCTCACACATAGCGATGCTTAAGTCCGTCCAAATCATGTTAGCAATTGCCGCATTTTATGATTATGAAATTGGAAAATGGATGTAAAGATTGCATTCCTAAATGGATTTCTTGAAGAAGAGTTGTATATGATGCAACCTGAAGGTTTTATCGATCCAAAGGATGCTAACAAAGTGTGCAAGCTCCAGTGATCCATCTATGGACTGGTGCAAGCATCTCGAAGTTGGAATAAACGTTTTGATAGTGTGATCAAATCATATGGTTTTATACAGACTTTTGGAGAAGCCTGTATTTACAAGAAAGTCAGTGGGAGCTCTGTAGCATTTCTAATATTATATGTGGATGACATATTATTGATTGGAAATGATATAGAATTTTTGGATAGCATAAAAGGATACTTGAATAAGAGTTTTTCAATGAAAGACATCGGTGAAGCTGCTTATATATTGGGGATCAAGATCTATAGAGATAGATCAAGACGCTTAATTGGACTTTCACAAAGCACATACCTTGATAAAGTTTTGAAGAATTTCAAAATGGATCAAGCAAAGAAAGGGTTCTCGCATGTGTTACAAGGTGTGAAGTTGAGTCAGACTCAATGCCTGACCACTGCAAAAGATAGAGAGAAAATGAAAGGTGTTCCCTATGCTTCAGCCATAGGCTCTATCATGTATGCAATGCTGTGTACCAGACCTGATGTGTGCCTTGCTATAAGTTTAGCAGGGAGGCACCAAAGTAATCCAGGAGTGGATCACTGGACAGCGGTCAAGAACATCCTGAAATGCCTGAAAAGGACAAAGGATATGTTTCCTGTTTATGGAGGTGACAAAGAGCTCATCGTAAATGGTTACGTCGATGCAAGCTTTGACACTGATCCGGATGACTCTAAGTCACAAACCGGATACGTGTTTTTATTAAATGGAGGAGCTGTCAGTTGATGCAGTTCCAAGCAAAGCGTCATGGCGGGATCTATGTGTGAAGCAGAATACATATCTGCTTCGGAAGCAGCAAATGAAGGAGTCTGGATGAAGGAGTTCATATCCGATCTAGGTGTCATACCTAGTGCATCAGGTCCAACGAAAATCTTTTGTGACAATACTGGAGCAATTGCCTTGGCAAAGGAATCCAGATTTCACAAAAGAACCAAGCACATCAAGAGACGCTTCAATTCCATCCGCGATCAAGTCAAGTAGGGAGACATAGAGATTTGCAAGATACATATGGATCTGAATGTTGCAGACCCGTTGACTAAGCCTCTCTCACGAGCAAAACATGATCAGCACCAAGACTCCATGGGTGTTAGAATCATTACAGTGTAATCTAGATCATTGACTCTAGTGCAAGTGGGAGACTAAAGGAAATATGCCCTAGAGGCAATAATAAAGTTGTTATTTATATTTCGTTACATCATGATAAATGTTTATTATTCATGCTAGAATTGTATTAACCGGAAACTTAGTACATGTGTGAATACATAGACAAACAGAGTGTCACTAGTTTGCCTCTACTTGACTAGCTTGTTGAATCAATGATGGTTATGTTTCCTAACCATAGACATGAATTGTCATTTGATAAATGGGGTCACATCATTAGAGAATGATGTGATTGACTTGACCCATCTGTTAGCTTAGCATGATGATCGTTTAGTTTGTTGCTATTGCTTTCTTCATAACTTGTATATGTTCCTATGACTATGAGATTATGCAACTCCCGAGTACCAGAGGAACACTTTTTGTGCTACCTAACTGTAACGCCCTTGATGCGGCTATATCTCCCACGTGTCGAAGCACGACTTAGAGGCATAACCGCATTGAAAGCAATGTCGCAAGTGAGGTAATCTTCACACAACCCATGTAATACATAAGGGAAAAGATACATAGTTGGCTTACAATCGCCACTTCACACAATTACATGAATAAAGCATTACAACATCCAAATACAATCAAGGTCCGACTACGGAACCAAAATAAAAGAAGAACCCCAAAAGCGACACGGTCCCCGATCGACCCCAACTGGGCTCCACTACTGATCAACTAGAACGAAACAACACAAAGGACAAGATCTTCATCGAGGTCCTCCTGAGCTTGGTTGCGTCATCTGCACGGACTCATCGGCACCTGCAAGCTGGTTTTGAAAGTATCTGTGAGTCACTGGGACTCAGCAATCTCACACCCTCGCGATCAAGACTATTTAAGCTTATGGGTAAGGTAAAAGGTATGAGGTGGAGCTGCAGCAAGCGACTAGCATATATGGTGGCTAACATATGCAAATGAGAGCGAGAAGAGAAGGCAAAGCACGGTCAGTAAAAGTACGATCAAGAAGTGATCCTAAAACAAGCTACGTCAAGCATAACTCGAACACCGTGTTCACTTCCCGGACTCCGCCGGAAAGAGACCATCACGGTTACACACGCGGTTGATGTATTTTAATTAAGGTCAACTTCAGGTTTTCTACAACCGGACATTAACAAATTCCCATCTGCCCATAACCGCGGGCACGGCTTTCGAAAGTTCAAATCCCTACAGGGGTGTCCCAACTTAGCCCATCACAAGCTCTCACGGTCAACGAAGGAATAGACCTCCTCCCGAGACATTCCGATCAGACTCGGTATCCCGGTTCTACAAGACATTTCGACAGGGTAAAACTAAACCAGCAACACCGCCCGAATGTGCCGACAAATCCCGATAGGAGCTGCACATATCTCGTTCTCAGGGCACACTCAAATGAGCCAGACGTCGGGTAGGCCAGCCCAGAGTTGCCCCTGGTAGCCCCGGACATCGCTCAGTTGGACCAACACTCAGAGGAGCACTGGCCTGGGGGGGGGTTAAAATAATGATGACCCTCAGGAGCGCGACTCCCAAGGGAAAATAAAAGGCTAGGTGGCGAATGGTAAAACCAATGTTGGGCATTGCTGGAAGAGCTTTACTCAAGGCGAACTGTCAAGGGGTTCCCATTATTACCCAACCGCGTAACGAACGCAAAATCCGGGAACATAACACCGATATGACGGAAACTAGGGCGGCCAGAGTGGAACAAAACACCAGGCATAAGGCCGAGCCTTCCACCCTTTACCAAGTATATAGATGCATTAATTAAATAAGATATATTGTGATATCCCAACAAGTAAACATGTTCCAACCAGGAACAACATCTCCACGTTCCAACAAGGAACAAAACTTCAATCTTCACCTGCAATTAACAACGCTATAAGAGGGGCTGAGCAAAGCGGTAACATAGCCAATCAACGGTTTGCTAGGACAGGGTGGGTTAGAGGCTTGGTTCAACAATATGGGTGGCATGATAAGCAAGTGGTAGGTATCACAGCATAGGCATAGCAAAAGAGCAAGCATCTAGCAAGCAAAGATAGAAGTGATTTCGAGGGTATGATCATCTTGCCTGAAATCCCGCAAGGAAGAAGAACGAGTCCATGAAGAAGAAAAATGGAACGTAGACGAATGGGTCCTCACAACGCGACGTTAACGGAACCAACCCGAAGAAGCAAACACCGGAAAAGAAGCACACAACATAGTAAACAAACCACACATGAACATGGTATGATATGCGGGATGCGATGCATATGCATGATTGGACAAGGAATGCATGAACCTGGCCTCAACTTGGAAATACAAGAGTGCCACTGGAAAGGTGAGGTGATTTCGGTTGAAATCGATATAAAGATCGCCGGAATCAGAGTTACGGTTTGGAAATGGCAAGCGATTCAAATATGACCACGTTTTGCAATTTACAGCAAGTAGCCATCTAAATGCAACAAGATGAACATGCTACAGCACTCAAACATGACAAAATACATGGCAGGGATCCACTCAAGAATCTTAACAAAAGACTAGCACTGAGCTACGGCCAATTCATCCATTAACAGGTTCAAACAAGCATGGCAAAAATGTATTTGGTAAACAGATTTCAGACTTAGTGAAATTAACACAAGCCTGGAATTTCAGATCAGATAGCACACTTTGGAGCAAGAAAACTATATGCTACAGGACCTGAACATGGCAAATCAAGGCATGGCATGGAGCTACTCAAAGAGATTAACAAAAGTCCCTTAGTGACCTTGAGCCAAAAGGGATCAGAAAATACCTTTGCAAGCATGTGAACATGGCAAAAACATAATCAGATCACAGACTTAGTGAAAACTGGAGCATGCTAAAACAGATATCAAGTAGGCATGTTTACGAGCTCGATGCACTCACTACAGAGCAAGTCATGGCAAGCACAACAACATGGCAAGAATACACATTATACAAGCTAGACATGGCAAGCACAACAACATGGCATGCACAGATCAACTACAACATCCTCGGCAAAATCGCTAACAAGTAGACAATCTGCCCAGATTCACGAAATGACAAAAATAGAGCTCGATTGACTCAAGCTAGGGTGCTCCATAATTGCAAACAAAGACATGGATGGATAGAGCACTACAAGATTAACAAATCATCCTTACTGATCATCCTCAAAAGAGGCACGGATCACTAGGAAACAACATGAACATATGGCATCATGAAATAAACAGATCAAGGACTTAGTGGAAATGCTAAGTCCCTGAAATCAGCATTACCAAGTGCCTCACTTTCCAAACTTGTGCTAGTCACCACACACATTGCAAAAATACATGGGTTGCACCTCTGGATAGATGGCAAAACATATAACAAAACACATGTAGAGCTCATGGGCATATCATGCACACAATAATCATGGAAAAAATGACAAATAACTAAATGGAGCAGCAGATCTGACAATTATCTCAAATAGCACTCTTCTAACAGCATTTCGGGCATCAAGATGAACTCAAATGAAAATGATGCAATGAGATGAAATGATGTACTCTCTGAGGTGAACATTTTGATATGCTATATGCCCAAAACGGATCTACGATTGATGAGTTATGGCATGATGAACAAGGGCATATGAATCTGGGAATTTCGGGGACTTAGTGAAATTATACCTCCGCGAAAGTCAACGCGGGACGGAGGGATCCGGGACGGAGCGGTGCAGATCTGAGATGGGACGTTTGGTTCGGGGAGTGGTGGATCTGGTCCCGATCCACGAGAACTCGCCGGAGACGATGGAGATGACCGGAATTTGAGCTTGGGGCGGCGCCGGTCGAGGCAAGGCGGAGGAGGCGGTGTAGGTGGCCGGATCCGGCGGCCGGCGGCGTGCATGCGCGGTGGCGGGGTCCTCCGAGGCGGGGCGAGGCGGGCGCACCGGCGAGTCCGGCGACGAGCCGTGGCGGCTCGCGGTGCCAGGAGGAGGCGCACGGCGGCGTTCTCCGGCGAAAGGCGGCAGCGCGCAGCACTCGGGCGGCGGCGCGGGAACGCCCAGGCACGGGGCGCGGTCGGGCCGGCCATGGGCCCGCAGGGCCGCGGCGGCACGGGGGAGAGAGAGGAGGTGCGGTGACGGGCACGTGGCGCGCGGAGGTTGGAGGAGAGCAGCGGCGGGGCGACGTGGCGCGATGCGATTGGCCGGGCGACGTGGCGGCGGCGCGGACATGTCCGGCGACCGGATGGACATGTCCGGCGATGCGAGAGGAGCGGGGCTAGGGTTCATCCGCGAAAATATCGGGGATGGCCACATATATATAGGTAGAGGGAGCTAGGAGAGTCCAAATGAGGTGCGGTTTTTGGCCACGCAATCGTGATCGAACGACCGAGATGTTGGAACAGGTTTAGGTGGGTTTTGGGCCACTTTGGAAGGGTGTTGGGCTGCAACACACACGAGGCCTTCTCGGTCCCTCGGTTAACCGTTGGAGCATCAAACGAAGTCCAAAAGATACAAAACTTGGCAGGCAGTCTACCGATAGTAAACCAAGGCCGCTTGGCAAGTATCAATCCAATCCGGAAATGTTTAACACCCGCACACGAAAAGAAGGTAGAAAAGACCACCGGAGGAGAACGGAGCGCCGGAATGCAAAACGAACAACGGAGAAAATGCTCGGGTGCATGGGACGAACATGTATGGAAATGAAATGCACATGATGACATGATATTCAATGCATGACACGCAAGCAATGACATGGCAACAGCAGCGAATAACTAGACGACACCTGGCACATCGGTCTCGGGGCGTTACACGAACGTCACAACGTAACTGGGTGATTATAAAGATGCTCTATAGGTGTCTCCGATGGTACTTGTTGAGTTGGCATAGATCGAGATTAGGATTTGTCACTCTGATTGTCGGAGAGGTATCTCTGGGCCCTCTCGGTAATGCACATCACTAAAGCCTTGCAAGCAATGTAACTAATGAGTTAGTTGCGGGATGATGCATTATAGAACGAATAAAGATACTTGCCAGTAACAAGATTGAACTAGGTATTGAGATACCGACGATCGAATCTCGGGCAAGTAACATACCGATGACAAAGGGAACAACGTACACGTTATGCGGTTCGACCGATAAAGATCTTCGTAGAATATGTAGGAGCCAATATGAGCATCCAGGTTCCCCTATTGGTTATTGACCGGAGACGAGTCTCGGTCATGTCTACATAGTTCTCAAACCCGCAGGGTCCGCACGCTTAACATTCGGTGACAATTGGTAATATGAGTTATGTGTTTTGATGTACCGAAGGTAGTTCGGAGTCCCGGAT
The DNA here is from genome assembly GCF_003073215.2 of Triticum urartu. Lineage (NCBI taxonomy): Eukaryota > Viridiplantae > Streptophyta > Magnoliopsida > Poales > Poaceae > Triticum > Triticum urartu. Next base: position 171,898,537 of record NC_053023.1, read on the forward strand.
ATGATCACGGACATGACGAGGAGTCTCGAAATGGTCGAGACATAAAGATCGATATATTGGATGACTATGTTTGGACTTCGGAAGGGTTCCGGGCAAGTTCGGAAAAAACGGAGTATCGGGGGGTTACCGGAACCCCCGGGGGAGTGTAATGGGCCTATTGGGCCTTAGTGGAGAAGAGGAGGGGCGGCCAGGGCAGGCCGCACGCCCCCTCTCCCTCTAGTCCGAATTGGACAAGGAGGGGGGAGGTGCCCCTCTTTCCTCCCCCCTCTCTCCTCCTTCCCTCTCTCCTACTCCTACTCTTGGAAGGGTTGGAGTCCTACTCCCGGTGGGAGTAGGACTCCCCTTGGGGCGCGGCTAGGAAGGGCGGCCTCTCCCCTCCTCCACTCCTTTATGTAGGGGGAGGGGCACCCCATAGACACACAAGTTGATCATTGATATTTTAGCCGTGTGCGGTGCCCCCTTCCACCATAATCCACCTCTGTCATATCGTAGCGGTGCTTAGGCAAAGCCCTGCATCGGTAACTTCATCAACACCGTCATCACGCTGTTCTGCTGATGGAACTCTCCCTCAAAGCTCTACTTGATCGTGAGTTCGTGGGACGTCACCGAGCTGAACGTGTGCAGATCGCGGAGGTGCCGTACATTCGGTACTAGGATCAGTCGATTGTGAAGACGTACAACTACATCAACCGCGTTGTCATAACGCTTCCGCTTACGGTCTATGGGGGTACGTGGACGACACTCTCCCCTCTCGTTGCTATGCATCACCATGATCTTGCATTTGCGTAGGAATTTTTTTGAAATTACTGTGTTTCCCGACAATGGCCAATCCATCTCAGGAATGACCATTAAAGAGGTCGTGGAGGAATGCAAGTTGTTCTATCTTGCAGGGACAGAAACAACATCAGTACTGCTCACATGGACAATGATCGTACTAAGTATGCATCCAGAGTGGCAGGACCATGCAAGGGAGGAGGTCATTAGCTTATTTGGAAAAGACAAACTTGAGTATGAAGGTGTTAACCGACTCAAAACAGTGAGTGGTGTTTTGTTTACTTGATTCCATTGTTACAACAGGATATAAAATTGGATATATGAATCTTACAATCTACTATATTTGCGGGTGACCTTGATTCTTTATGAGGTACTCCGGTTGTACTCGCCTGCTGCCGCATTCTTCCGTAAAACGTACAAGGAGATAAAGATTGGAGGCATCACATACCCCGCCGGTGTTCTCATTGCGCTTCCCCTGTTGTTAATGAACCATGACCCAGATATATGGGGAAGGGATGTACATGAGTTCAAGCTGGAGAGGTTCACCAATGGGATCTCCCAGGCATCCAAGAATCCTAGTGCATTCCTACCGTTCAGTTGGGGGCCACGTATCTGCATTGCCCAACAGTTCGCCCTTCTTGAGGCTAAGATGGCGTTTTGCACGATCCTTCAATGCTTTGAGTTTGAGATCGCACCATCATACACTCATGCGGTAGATAACATCAGGCTGATGCGTCCAATGCATGGTGCACAAATCAAGATTAGGGCAATTTGATCATCACCCACGACAATCTACATGTTGTGCACTATTTGCTGTCATGTGCCTAAAAATATAATAATGCATTAAAATACCAATGGGATTCAAACTTCACGTGAACCATTTTTTGTGCCTTTACAATTAAAGCCGAGTTGGTGGTTGTCGTTTGGTATCACCACCCACTCCGTCCTCCACATATACACTATATCCTTGATACCATGCACATATATGGTCCTAGCCCATCAAAACTCCATGCTTGGAGCTCTCTGCCGTGCAACTTGTTTGACTGTTGCACGTGTGTGGTCCCAACGCCAGCGGAGATATTTCGAACCCAATGTGTGTGGTTACTAAGCACATCACATCTTATATTGAAAAAATAATACTCGCACTCTGCCGCCATCCTCCGTGGCCCCGGCGGCTGTTGGGGAACATAGTATTTCAAAAAAATTACCTACGATCTCGCAAGATCTATCTAGGAGATGCATATAAACGAGAGGCGATAGTGTGTCTACATACCCTCGTAGACCGAAAGCGGAAGCGTTCAGTAATGCGGTTGATGTAGTTGAACATATTCACGATTTAACCGATCCAAGTATCGAACGCATGGCACCTCCGCGATCAGCACACTCAACTCGATGACGCCCCTCGAACTCTTGATCCAGCTGAGGCCGAGGGAGAGTTCCGTCAGGACGACAGCATGTTGACGGTGATGATGAAGTTACCGACGCAGGGCTTCGCCTAAGCACTATAATGATATGACCGAGGTGTGTAACTGTGGAGGGGAGCACAGCACAGGGCTAAAAGATCAACTTGTGTGTCCATGGGGTACCCCCTCCCTTGTATATAAAGGAGGGAAGGAGGAGGGCCGTCCACAAGGGGCGCGCCCAAGGGGGGGTCCTACTCCTAGTAGGAGTACCTTCCCCCCTTTCCTAGTCCTAGTAGGAGAAGAAGGAAGGAGAGAAGGAAGAGAAGGAAAGGGGGCGGCCCCCTAGACCTAGTCCAATTCAGTTTGGGCTAGGGGGTGCGCGCCACACCTTGGCCTGCCTCCTCTCTTCCACCATTAGGCCCATGAGGCCCAATAGCTTCCCGGGGGGTCCGGTAACCCCCGGTACTCCGAAACTATCTGAAATGACCTGAACCATTCTGGTGTCCGAATGTAGCCTTCCAATATATGAATCTTTATGTATTGACCATTTCGAGACTCCTCGTCCTGTCCGTGATCTCATCTGGCACTCCGAACAACCTTCGGTGCATCAAATCACATAACTCATAATACATATCGTCATCGAACGTTAAGCGTGTGGACCCTACGGGTTCGAGAACTATGTAGACATGACCGAGACACATCTCTGGTCAATAACCAATAGCGGAACCTGGATGCTCTTATTGGTTCCTACATATTCTATGAAGATCTTTATCGGTCAAACCGCACAACAACATATGTTGTTCCCTTTGCCATCGGTATGTTACTTGCCCGAGATTCGATCGTCGGTATCATCATACCTAGTACAATCTTGTCACTGGCAAGTCTCTTTACTTGTTCCGTAATGCATCATCTCGCAACTAACTCATTAGTCACATTGCTTGCAAGGATTATAGTGATGTGCAGTACCGAGAGGGCCCAGAGATACCTCTCTGACAATCGGAGTGACAAATCCTAATCTCGATCTATGCCAACTCAGCAAACACCATCGGAGACACCTATAGAGCATCTTTATAATCACCCAGTTATGTTGTGACGTTTGATAGCACACTTAGTGTTCCTCTGGTATTCGGGAGTTGCATAATGTCATAGTCATAGGAACATGTATAAGTCATGAAGAAAGCAATAGCAATAAACTAAACGATCATAGTGCTAAGCTAACGGATGGGTCTATTCCATCACATCATTCTCTAATGATGTGATCCCATTCATCAAATGACAACACATATCCATGGCTAGGAAACTTAACCATCTTTGATTAACGAGCTAGTCAAGTAGAGGCATACTAGAGACACTATGTTGTCTATGTATTCACACATGTACTAAGTTTCTGGTTAATACAATTCTAGCATGAATAATAAACATTTATCATGATATAAGGAAATATAAATAACAACTTTATTATTGCCTCTAGGGCATATTTCCTTCAGTCTCCCACTTGCACTAGAGTCAGTAATCTAGATTACACAGTAATGATTCTAACACCCATAGTTCAAATATTTATGTGATTAGTTCACATCTTCATGTGACTAATACCCAAAGGGTTTACTAGAGTCAATAATCTAGTTCACATCGCTACGTGATTAACACCCAAATAGTGTTCATGTTTTGCTTGTGAGAGAAGTTTAGTCTACAGGTCTGCAACATTCAGATCTGTATGTATTTTGCAAATTTCTATGTCTACAATACTTTGCACGGAGCTACTCTAGCTAATTGCTTGCACGTTCAATATGTATCTAGATCAAGACTTAGTATCATCTAGATCAGTGTCAAAAGCTTGCACTGACGTAACTCTTTACGACGAACTCTTTTATCACCTCCATAACCAAGAAATATTTCCTTAGTCCTCTAAGGATAATTTTGACCGTTGTCTAGTGATCTACTCCTAGATCACTATTGTACTCCCTTGCCAAAATCATGCAAAGGTATACAATAGGTCTGGTACACAGCATAGCATACTTTATAGAACATATGACTGAGGCATAGGGAATGACTTTTCATTCTCTTTCTTTTTTCTGCCGTGGTCAGGTTTTGAGTCTTTACTCAACTTCACACCTTGCAACACAGGCAAGAACTCCTTCTTTGACTGATCCATTTTGAACTCCTTCAAAATCTTGTCAAGGTATGTACTCATTGAAAAAACTTATCAAGCGTCTTGACATATATCTATAGATATTGATGCTCAATATATAAGCAGATTTAATGAGGTCTTTCTTTGAAAAAATCCTTTCAAACACTCCTTTATGCTTTCCAGAAAATTCTACATCATTTCCGATCAACAATATGTCATTCACATATACTTATCAGAAAGGCTGTAGTGCTCCCAGTCACTTTCTTGTAAATACAGGCTTCACTGTAAGTCTGTACAAAACTATATGCTTTGATCAACGCATCAAAATGTATATTCCAACTCCGAGATGCTTGCACCAGTCCATAGATGGATCGCTCGAGCTTGCACACTTTGTTAGCATCTTTAGGATTGACAAAACCTTCTGGTTGCATCATATACAACTCTTCTTTAATAAATCCATTAAGGAATGTAGTTTTGATATCCATTTGCCAGATTTCATAAAATGCGGCAACTGTTAATATGATTCGGACAGACTTTTAAGCATCGATACGAGTGAGAAAATCTCATCGTAGTCAACACCTTGAACTTGTCGAAAACCTTTTTGCGATAATTCGAGCTTTGTAGATAGTAACACTACTATCAGTATCCGTCTTCCTCTTGAAGATCCATTTGTTCTGAATGGCTCACCGATCATCGGGCAAGTCAATCAAATTCCATACTTTGTTCTCATACATGGATCCCATCTCAGATTTCATGGCCTTAAGCCATTTCGCACAATCTGGGATCATCATCGCTTCCTGATAGTTCATAGGTTCATCATGGTCAAGTAACCTGACTTCCAGAATAGGATTACCGTACCACTCTGGTGCGGAACATACTCTGATTGACCTACGAGGTTCGGTAGTAACTTGATCTGAAGTTTCATGATCATCATCAATAACTTCCTCACTAATTGGTGTAGGTATCACTCGAACTGATTTCTGTGATGAACTACTTTCCAATTCAGGAGAAGGTACAATTACCTCATCAAGTTCTACTTTCCTCCCACTCACTTCTTTCGAGAGTAACTCCTTCTCTAGAAAGGATCCACTCTTAGCAACAAAGATCTTGCCTTCGGATCTGTGATAGAAGGTGTACCCAACAGTTTCTTTTGGGTATCCTATGAAATGCACTTCTCCGATTTGGGTTTGAGCTTATCAGGCAAAAACTTTTTCACATAAGCATTGCAACCCCAAGCTTTAAGAAACGACAGCTTAGGTTTCTTGCTAAATCATAGTTCATACGGTGTTGTCTCAACGGATTTAGATGGTGCCCTATTTAACGTGAATGCAGTTGTCTCTAATGCATAACCCCCAAAATGATAGTGGTAAATCGGTAAGAGACATCATAGATCGCACAATATCTAGTAAAATACAGTTACAGCATTCGGACACACCATTACACTGTGTTGTTCTAGGTGGCGTGAGTTGTGAAACTATTCGACACTGTTTCAACTGAAGGCCAAACTGGTAACTCAAATATTTCGTCTTCGCGATCAGATCATAGAAACTTTGTTTTCTTGTTACGATGATTCTCCACTTCACTCTAAAATTCTTTGAAATTTTCAAACGTTTCAGACGTGTGTTTCATTAAATAGATATACTCATATCTGCTCTAATCATCTGTGAAGGTCAGAAAATAACGATACCCGCCGCGAGCATGAAAACTCATTGGATCGCATACATCAGTATGTATTATTTCCAATAAGTCTATTGCTCGCTCGATTGTTTCAGAGAAGGGAGTCTTAGTCATCTTGCCCATGAGGCATGGTTCGCAAGCATCAAGTGATTCATAATCAAGTGGTTCCAAAAACTCACCAGCATGGAGTTTCTTCATGTGCTTTACACCAATATGACCTAAACGGCACTGTCATAAATAAGTTGCACTATCATTATTAACCTTGCATCTTTTGGCTTCAATATTATGAATATGTGTATCACTACAATCGAGATTCAACAAACCATTCACCTTGGGTGTATGACCACAGAAGGTTTTATTCATGTAAACAGAATAACAAATATTCTTTGACTTAAATGAATAACCGTATTGCAATAAACATGATACCATCATATTATGCTCAACGCAAACACCAAATAACATTTATATTAGGTTCAACAATAATCCCGAAGGTAAAGGGGGTGTGTGATGGTGGTCTTATCAACCTTTGGAATCATCTCCAACACACATCGTCACCTCGCCCTCAACTAGTCTTTTTTCTTTTTGTAACTCCTGTTTCGAGTTACTAATCATAACAACTGAACGAGTATCAAATACCCAGGGGCTACTATGAATACTAGTAAAGTACACATCAATAATATGTATATCATATATACTTTTGTTCGCTTGGCCATCCTTCTTATCCTCCAAGTATTTGGGGCAGTTCCACTTCTAGTGACCATTTCCTTTGCAGTAGAAGCACTCAGTTTCAGGCTTGGGTCTAGCTTTGGGCTTCTTCACTTGAGCAGTAACTTGCTGCCATTCTTCTTGAAGTTCCCCTTATTCCCTTTTACTTGAATATAGTGCTCTTGTCAACCATCAACATTTGATGCTTTTCTTGATTTCTACCTTCATTGATTTCAACATCACGAAGAGCTCGGGGATCGTTTTCGTCATCCCTTGCATATTATAGTTCATCATGAAGTTTCAGTAACTTGGCGATAGTGACTAGAGAACTCTATCAATCACTATCTTATCTGGAAGATTAACTCCCACTTGATTCAAGCAATTGAAGTACTCAGACATTCTGAGCACATGCTCACTGGTTGAGCTATTCTCCTCCATCTTGTAGGCAAAGTACTTGTTAGAGGTCTCATACCTCTCGACTCGGGCATGAGTCTGAAATACCAATTTCAGCTCTTGAAACATCTTATATGCTCCGTGGTGTTCAAAACGTTTTTTAAGTCCCGGTTCTAAGCCGTAAAGCATGGCACACTAATCTATCAAGTAGTCATCATACCGAGCTTGCCAAACATTCATAAGGTCTGCATCTGCTCCTGCAATAGGTCTGTCACCTAGCGGTGCATCAAGGACATAATTCTTCTGTGCAGCAATGAGGATAATCCTCAGATCATGGAGCTAGTCTGCATCATTGCTACTAGCATCTTTCAACATAGTTTTCTCTAGGAACATATCATAAATAAAACGGGGAAGCTATACGCGAGAAATTGATCAACAACATAGATATGCAAATACTATCAGGACTAAGTTCATGATAAATTTAAGTTCAATTAGTCATATTACTTAAGAACTCCCACTTAGATAGACATCCCTCTAATCATCTAAGTGATCACGTGATCCATATCAACTAAACCAGGTCCGATCATCGCGTGAGATGGAGTAGTTTTCAATGGTGAACATCACTATGTTGATCATATCTACTATATGATTCACGCTCGACCTTTCGGTCTTAGTGTTTCAAGGCCTTATCTGCATATGCTAGGCTCGTTAAGTTTAACCCGGGTATTCTGCATGTGCAAAACTGGCTTGCACCCGTTGTATGTGAATGTAGAGCTTATCACACCCGATCATCACGTGGTGTCTCAGCACGAAGAACTGTCGCAACGGTGCATACTCAGGGAGAACACTTATACCTTGAAATTTTAGTAAGGGATCATCTCATAATGCTACCGTCGTACTAAGCAAAATAAGATGCATAAAAGATAAATATCACATGCAATCAAAATATGTGACATGATATGGCCATCTTCATCTTGTGGCTTTGATCTCCATATCCAAAGTACCGTCATGATCTCCATCATCACTGGCATGACACCATGATCTCCATCATCTTGATCTTTATCAATGTGTCGTCACATGGTCATCTCGCCAACTATTGCTTTTGCAACTATTGTTGTTGCATAGCGATAAAGTAAAGCAATTATATGGCGCTTGCATCTTATGCAATAAAGAGACAACCATAAGGCTCCCGCCAGTTGCCGATAACTTTAACAAAACATGATCATCTCATACAACAATTTATATCTCATCACGTCTTGGCCATATCACATCATAGCAAGCCCTGCAAAAACAAGTTAGACGTCCTCTACTTTGTTGTTGTAAGTTTTACGTGGCTGCTACGGGCTTAGCAAGAACCGTTCTTACCTACGCATCAAACACCACAATGATTTTTCATCAAGTGTGTTGTTTTAACCTTCAATAAGGACCGGGCATAGTCACACTCGATTCAACTAAAGTTGGACAAACAGATGCCCACTAGCCACCTGTGTGCGAAGCACGTCGGTTTGAGCCGCTTCATCCAACAATACCGCTGAATCAAAGTATGACATGCTGGTAAGCATTATGACTATTATCACCCACAACTCTTTGTGTTCTACTCATGCATATAACATCTACGCATAGACCTGGCTCTGATGGCACTGTTGGGGAACACAGTATTTCTGTCACAGCCCTAGAGTTTGATTGCATTTAGTTTCATAAGCATTCATGCCATCATGTTTAAATTTAATAAATTTGAAATGGAGATTGATAAACCCTAGCACAAATGCAATTCAAATAGGTTCAACCATAATATTTTCAATGACCTCAAAATATCCTTTTAAAATGTTCATGATTTATGGAAAAGGGTGAAAGCCTCTACCAAAGATGATGCATATTTTTCCAGGACATTTTGGTCATTGAATTAAATCATTATGGTATTTGAGTTGGAGTTTAAAAAGTTACCATTAAATATTGGTTGCTCCAAATATTCTGAAATTTATTGTGTGGTTTGAAAATAATTCAAATATTCCTCACAAAAATTTACAGAATTAACCAAAGTGTTTTGGTTGGTATTTTATTTGCAAACATAAAGCAGAAAAATAGAAAACAGAATAAATTAGAAAGGATAGAGAGAGAGAAGCCCAGCCACTTACCTGGAGCTGGCCCAGTTGGCCCAGCCCACCAACCCCCTGCCAGTCGTCTCCTAGCTTCTGCCAGGAGGACGATGCCGTGTCAACGCGCGCGCAACCGAGCTCCACCTCCTGCTCCCCCTTCGCCCTGTCCTCGCGACGCCACGGAGACGCCCAGAGACCCCTGTCCTCTCTCTCCCTCGCCAGCAATGTCTCCCCTCCCCTCTGCTCTCTCTCCCATGGCCGACCGAACGAGCCGGAGCGCACCGACGCCGTTCGCCGTGGCCACAACCACTCCCTCGCTCCCTCTCCACGACCCCGAGCTCCGCATCTTCGCCCTCCTCGTCCACGCCGAGCCAAACAACCGGGGGAGCACCGCATTGCTGTCCCGGACGTCTTCTTCAACCTCGGTGCCGGAGATCCCCGCCGCTTGATTCGTCACCGTCAGGCCGTCACCGAGCCCGCTGAGACCGCCGTTCGACTCCCTGTGAGCTCCGCCGTCGTTACCCACTCTTCCCCGCGTCGATTCCTTACCGTAGCGCCATTCCCCGCCATGACCGAAGCTCACCGCCGCCTGGCTTTGTCGTCGCCGTGGCCTAAGCTCAAACCACTCGCGCCCCTGCACCGCATCACGCTCCTGGTGCCTCCAGGAGGCCGCCTAGCCTCTCTACTCGCTCCCCTGCTTAATGCAGCCCTGCGACCGCAACCAGCCGAGCTCCGGCCACCGCCTCGCTCGCCGCCGACGCTGCTCCCGGCCACCCCGCAGCCTCTCGTCTGGTCCAATGGATGCGGACAAGCAGGAGCTCCTCGCACATCCCCTCGGCACGTCCAGCCGACGCCGCATCGCGATTTCGGCGTGTCTCCGCCGTGCCGGATGGTCGCAGGCGGCCTCTTCCTGGCTGTGCTGACATGGCTGGCTTAATTAGCCACTAATCACCGACCCGTGCCACTGACATTGGGCCCCGCATCTTAATTAAACCCGGGCAGTTTAGTTAACTAGTTTAGCCACTGTGACACTAATATGTGGGTCCCGTGCGTCAGGTCTGACCGTGGCTGACCGTGTTGACCTGCTGATGTCAGAATGACGTCAGGCTGACGCAGTAAATACTTTTTGGAATTTTGAAATATATCAGAAATGATTTATTATTTTCAGAAAATGCCCAAAACTTCTAAAAATCATAGAAAGTTATCTATAACTCCAAATAAGATAAATTATATATGAAAAATGATCAGAAAAATCCAATCTTTCCATCTGTACTAGTTCCATGCATGTTAGAACACTTTAACCTTGCCGTTTAGGTGAAACAAGTTAATACACTAATATGACTTCATAAAATGGGTTTGCATTTGAATCTTTGGTTCAAATGGACTCATTTCAATATGTTATAGCTTTCATTAGCCCAAAACACATTCATATTGCCATGTCATAGCATGCATCATATTGTTGCATATCGTCATGTGTTGATTGTGTTCTTTCTCAGTTGCCGGTGTTTGTCCCCCCTCAGTAGACGTTGATCCAGCAATGAATTCGATGACACCGATGAAGAACTATACTATCTTCAGGAGTGCCAGGCAAGCAAAACCCCCTTGTTCATCCCGATATAATCCCACTCTCTCGCTCCTACTCTCTTTTACTGCATTAGGACAACAATGTTTCAACTGTTACATGCTGCGGTAGCTGAACCCCTTTCCTATGCATGACCTGTCATTGCCATAGTAAATAGATGAAACCCACTAGCATGAGTAGGAGTTGTTTGAGCCCTGATGTGCCTACTCATTCATGCTTGTTTGTCATGCCTGCTACTGCTTAGAGTTGAGTCAGGTCTGATTCATCGGGGATGAATTGGAATGTGGTGAACACGTCCTACTGTTGAGAGCTAAGTGTGTGAACACGATTTGGTAAAGGTAGTGGCGAGAGGCCATGTAGGAGTACATGGTGGGTTGTCTCATTGCAGCCGTCCTCAGGAACTGAGTTCTGTGTTTATGATCCATGAACAGTTACTACCACACATTGGGTTCCGGTAACTTGACCCCTCTCGACTTATTAATCAACTTGATCTCTGTCCAGGAGTTGCAACTAGTTTCTGGTGTTTGTAGGTTGTGTTAGTAGTCTACCAAGTGGCACCCGGTACAGGTGGGCTTGGGACAGACTAGGCACAGTGGCATGGTGTACCAAGTGGCACCCGGATGGTGGGCTTGGGAACCCTGCTCACATCGTTTGGGGCCGTAAGTGACACCCTGGCCGGATCTCCTTGCGGATGGAACACGAATAGGCGATAAACCTGGACTAGAGACTTGTTGGTTAGTCAGGTCGTGGCCGACTCCCTCGCCAGGCTTCCTCTTGAAGGTTGCCGAGATACACGATGTGTACATGGTGGTAAGTGGCGAGAGCGTGTGTGAAGAAGTACACCCCTGCAGGGTTATCATTATCTATTCGAATAGCCGGATTCCTCGGATATGGAAACTTGGACCCCTTGCATAGTTCATAGACAAGTGAAAGTGGATACTCTAAAATGCGCAAGATAAGCGTGAGTGCTATGGATGGTGTTCTCGCAGGGAGACGGGAGCGGATCCATAGTGGTGTATTGGTATGGTGAATATGTGGACTCGTGTGCGCCACCCCAAAAGAGGTACTTGCAGTCGTAGTTCAGGATAGCCACCGAGTCAAAGCTGGATTGCTGCAGTCAAACTCCACCACCCCTTTGTTGATACGATGCATATGTAGCTAGTTCTGATGTAAGTCTTGCTGGGTACATTTGTACTCACATTTGCTTAATTTATGTTTTTGCAGAGAGACTTCAGTCTCGCTAGTAGTTCCACTTGGACTTCGACGTTTAGCTTGTTACCTCAGCTACGATCTTGTGCCCTCGGCAGGATCTAGTAGATAGTCAGGCTTCTCAGCCTTTTTCATTTGTAGATGTCTGTACTCAGACATGTTAAGATTCCGCATGTGCTTTGTCTGGTATGCTCTGAATGTTGGGCCATGAGACCCATGTTTGTAATATCTGGCTCTCCGGAGCCTAATGAATAAATACTCTGAGTCGTGGAGTCTTGTTGTGATGCCATGTTGTATTGCATATATTGAGCATATTGTGTGTATGATTGAAATGCTTGGTATGTGTGGGATCCGACAATCTAGTTGTTTATCCTTGGTAGCCTCTCTTATGGGGAAATGTAGTCTTGTGCTTCCATGAGCCATAGTAGTCCGCTACAGCCCGGTTCACCGGAGTCCTGCTAGCCCAGCACTACTGCTCCGGAACACTTGACTGGCCGGCATGTGATTCACTTCGTTCCTGTGTCTATCCCTTCAGGGAAATGTCACGCGGTGACATCCGGAGTCCTGCCTAGCCTGCTACAGCCCGGGTACCCGGAGTCCTGTTAGCCCAGTGCTACAGCCCGGATTCGCACGCTGCTGACCGACATGCTCGATGTTGATTCATGTATGCCTGTCCCCGTAAGTTAGTGCCACTTTGGGTTCACGACTAGTCATGTCGGCCCGGGTTCTCTGTCATATGGATGCTAGCGATACTATCATATACGTGAGCCAAAAGGCGCAAACAGTCCCGTGCCATGGTAAGGCGACACCCGTGGGGATACCGTGCGTGAGGCCACAAAGTGATATGAGGTGTTACCAGCTAGATCGATGTGACTTGGAATCGGGGTCCTGACAGCGTTGGTATCAGAGCCTAACTGCCTGTAGGATTACCAAGCCAAACTGGTCGAAGTCGAGTCTAGAAATGCTTTAGTTATATAAGGGAATTGATTGTGGAAGGGAACGTAAGGCTCTTTTTACTCCTTTACCTTATGCCCTTCTGATCTGAGTCATCTTCTTCCTTTCTACGGGGATTAAGAACTAGGCCTTCTCATCTATATATCAGGATGACGAGTTGCTATGATAGAGACTTATAGGATTGATGGATTTAAGCCTCAGTTCAGTTCCTACTACTTCCGTATGTTGACCGTTGATCCCGGAACTTTGATATTGTGATGTTGAGTGGTTATGCCACCATTTTGTAGGATGTCTCAAATCATTTTGAGCATTTACAACCGTTATGCTGTCCGAGTCATCCCAGGTTTCTAACTAGTCTGATGCATTTGCAAATTCCTTCCTTCTGTTTTTGATGTTCCTTTGGGCCAGATTAACCACACTAATCGGTGAGTTGAGGTACTTTATTGCCTCGACATATATGTTGGAGTTGTTATTATGACCCTAGGGTATCTTAGAGTTAGTAATCTAGCCATGTTTGGTGTTCCCAGTGTGATGATTCTGGCCACCATTCTCGAAAGCATCTCGTGATGTTATTTAGTTAGTAGGTATTCTACTACTGGGGTTTGAACCTGAGATTCACCCTACTTCATGTTGTTAGTATTTGCTAGTTCCCTTAAGATATTAGTAACCTTGTGATAGTCCTCGAGGTCTGTGGTATATCATTCTTCCAATACCATGAGCCAATATGGCAAAAGTTATTTGAACCAAAAGATCACAATCAGAGTACTCTTGAGGAGTTCTCCATTCATAATTATGACTCTGCCAGTCCCACCTCTCTGCATGGGTTATTCGGAAGAAACATGTTGAACTTGGTTCGACATACTAATCTATGCATCCACAACTCAGAAAGTTACATGTCCCTTGAGTTGACCCTCCTCAGCTGTATTCCGACCCTAGTCTATCAATTGATAGTCAGGAATAGTTGTGCATTCGTGTTCATCGATGCCTATTATTCTTGTGGTCCGTCAATCCATTCTATTCCGGAATCACTAGGAGAAACAAACCCAGTACGTCATCCACTTCTAGGATTGGGTCAAAGTAGTTGTATTTCGCAGATCAAAATGCCAATCCTGCTTTTGCTCTATTCTACCTTGGAGTGTTACCATCTTTATATTAGGAATGTCATGAGAATTGCACCACCTCTTATGAATTCTTGATGAAGTGATACTTCTCACCATCATCATTCATTCCTCGGTCCTTGTGTTTTTGTAACTGGAATGCCGACAAGTGAATTGTGATGTGTGAAATCAGTACTCCGAGCAACTCATTGCTTGGTAGTAAATGGACAATATTCTCATTCTTACCGTGTTGGATTTTGGATCACTATTCTAAGATTGATTGTGCTATCTAGTCCATTTTCTTGGGGCACCCTTCGATCAATGAGTTAGGATTGTATCAATCCCTCGCTCTTTTGATCACATCGTTTTGCCTTGAAAAGCAAGATTGTTCTCGAGCTTAGTAACATATCAGTGGTTCGTGATTTTCCGAATATCTTCTCGGAAGTGTTACCAGGTTGTCACCTGACCGCTATGTTGAGTTCGTGATCAAGTTGGTTTTTTGTAAACCACTCCTTCTCCAAGAATCCGTGTTGGATACCCCTGAGCTAGTTGGTTAAGCTAAACAACAACTCACAGAGTTGGAAGATAAAGGCTTACCTAATTTAGTTCGTTTCAAAGGGATATCTTTGTGTGTGTGTGTTGAAGAGAGATGATATCTCCATCGATTGGTCCTCGTGATCAGTTGTTGGATCTATTGCCTTGTCAAAACTTTGACTTGAGTATGGGCTATCGTCAAGTCAAATCAGAACCAACAACGTTCGTAATGTTGTCTTACTCGTGGTTGATCCCTCGAGCATACCCCATTACATCCTTTGGTTTGACCAATGCTATCACCATGTTCACATGATGGTGGAAGTCCAGTGATATGGAAATTCCGATGAGTTGATGTTGAGCCCATCAGTAGCATTTTGTCTTCCCCATGATTCATGTTGAACATCAACCTAGTGTTGGAAACTTTGTAAGCATTGCCTTCATGTTCCGCTCATGAGGTATACGTTTGGATGAAAGAAGTGACTTCCTCTATTCACGTGTATTTGAAGTAAGTTGCTGTCGTGAATTCGAGAAAGTTTGTTTTTGCTTCCTTGGGAATCATCCCAAGTTAGTCACGCATATGTGCGAAGTACTCTATGGTTTGATAGGTTGGCCGCCTCCATTCCATATGTGTTTCCTAGCACACCAAGCCACTAATTGACTTGTTCTAGGTAAAGAAGTCTAATTTAAGTGCACAAGACTTCGATATCCTCGATAATGGTTCCCCACCTGAACTCGGTAGTATTTTATTATAAGACTACTATGTGGTCATGTTGTCTGGGACAGCGTGTTCACATGCGAGTAGCAAAACCCGCTCATGTCTTGGAGCTTGCTATCGTAGTTCATCTCCCGAGAATCTCACAACATCATCTCGTCGATTTGTGTTGCAACTCTTCCTTTCAGACATGTTGAGTCTGAAGTATCATGTTTCTAACTAGATCCGAATCTCAGGCAGATATGATGGTTGAAACATTTCCAGCATTTGCATTCTGTTCCCAGCTTGCACCCCAGCAATTGTTGTTCAGGATCATCTTTAAAAGCGGTCCTATCATGGGTCCCATCCATCTCCGATGATAAGAAAAAATCATCCCTTGCGTTGTCTTCAACAAGGTAGTCCACATCATCCATTCTGGTATGAGTATGTCATTCTCTCGAACTCCTTCAAATGATCGATTGTGATTGCCTTAGGCTGGTATAAAGAGTTTCAATGATCTTTGTATCAAAAGTAATTCTTCTTGCCACTTAAGGGGATAATTCTTCGAGTCACCTTCCTTAAGGTATCACGTTACAAAATCATGGCAATTATCTCCTTGCTACTTTGAAAATTCATGCTCCATCTTATTCAAGTGTGGAATTGTAGCCTGCCAAATTGAAACCTCGTCGTCCGTTTCTTTCCTCCCCTCTCGATATGTGTTTTGTGTCTCAGCTTGAGAGATGTTCCTACATCTCACCCCATAAGTTGATCGTGAGTTGCTCGATCTTCGAGAAGATCGATTTCGGTAGAGTTTCTTTCCATCATCATCATGTTGGATGAAGATCTTGAAAGCAAAGACGTCAAGATCAACTGGAGCAATGAATCAACATCTCCGAGAAGGGCAATTGGATCATGAAGATCGTGTCGGCCTTGTGCCCCCTCTGTCTTCTTACCTCACGTCTTAAATCTCGGGACGAGATTCCTGTTTGGTGGGGGTGAGTTGTCACAGCCCTAGAGTTTGATTGCATTTAGTTTCATAAGCATTCATGCCATCATGTTTAAATTTAATAAATTTGAAATGGGGATTGATAAACCCTAGCACAAATGCTATTCAAATAGGTTCAACCAAAATATTTTCAATGACCTCAAAATATCCTTTTAAAATGTTCATGATTTATGGAAAAAAGTGAAAGCCTCTACCAGAGATGATGCATATTTTTCCAGGACATTTTGGTCATTGAATTAAATCATTATGGTATTTGAGTTGGAGTTTAAAAAGTTACCATTAAATATTGGTTGCTCCAAATATTCTGAAATTTATTGTGTGGTTTGAAAATAATTCAAATATTCCTCACAAAAATTTACAGAATTAACCAAAGTGTTTTGGTTGGTATTTTATTTGCAAACATAAAGCAGAAAAATAGAAAACAGAATAAATTAGAAAGGATAGAGAGAGAGAAGCCCAGCCACTTACCTGGAGCTGGCCCAGTTGGCCCAGCCCACCAACCCCCTGCCAGTCGTCTCCTAGCTTCTGCCAGGAGGACGATGCCATGTCAACGCGCGAGCAACCGAGCTCCACCTCCTGCGTCCACCTCCTGCTCCCCCTTCGCCCTGTCCTCGCGACGCCACGGAGACGCCCAGAGACCCCTGTCCTCTCTCTCCCTCGCCAGCAACCTCTCCCCTCCCCTCTGCTCTCTCTCCCATGGCCGACCGAACGAGCTGGAGTGCACCGACGCCGTTCGCCGTCGCCACAACCACTCCCTCGCTCCCTCTCCACGACCCCGAGCTCCGCATCTTCGCCCTCCTCGTCCACGCCGAGCCAAACAACCGGGGGAGCACCGCATCGCCGTCCCAGACGTCTTCTTCAACCTCGGTGCCGGAGATCCCCGCCGCTTGATTCGTCACCATCAGGCCGTCCCCGAGCCCGCTGAGACCGCCGTTCGACTCCCTGTGAGCTCCGCCGTCGTTACCCACTCTTCCCCGCGTCGATTCCTTACCGTAGCGCCGTTCCCCACCATGACCGAAGCTCACTGCCGCCTGGCTTTGTCATCGCCGTGGCCTAAGCTCAAACCACCTGCGCCCCTGCACCGCATCACGCTCCTGGTGCCTCCAGGAGGCCGCCTAGCCTCTCTACTCGCTCCCCTGCTTAATGCAGCCCTACGACTGCAACCAGCCGAGCTCCGGCCACCGCCTCGCTCGCCGCCGACGCTGCTCCCGGCCACCCCACAGCCTCTCGTCCAGTCCAATGGATGCGGACGAGCAGGAGCTCCTCGCACATCCCCTCGGCATGTCCAGCCGACGCCGCATCGCGATTTCGGCGTGTCTCCGCCGTGCCGGATGGTCGCAGGCGGCCTCTTCCTCGCTGTGCTGACATGGCTGGCTTAATTAGCCACTAATCACCGACCCGTGCCACTGACAGTGGGCCCCGCATCTTAATTAAACCCGGGCAGTTTAGTTAACTAGTTTAGCCACTGTGACACTAATATGTGGGTCCCGTTCGTCAGGTCTGACCGCGGCTGACCGTGTTGACCTGCTGACGTCAGAATGACGTCAGGACGACGCAGTAAATACTTTCTGGAATTTTGAAATATATCAGAAATGATTTATTATTTTCAGAAAATGCCCAAAACTTCTAAAAATCATAGAAAGTTATCTATAACTCCAAATAAGATAAATTATATATGAAAAATGATCAGAAAAATCCAATCTTTCCATCTGTACTAGTTCCATGCATGTTAGAACACTTTAACCTTGCCGTTTAGGTGAAACAAGTTAATACACTAATATGACTTCATAAAATGGGTTTGCATTTGAATCTTTGGTTCAAATGGACTCATTTCAATATGTTCTAGCTTGCATTAGCCCAAAACACATTCATATTGCCATGTCATAGCATGCATCATATTGTTGCATATCGTCATGTGTTGATTGTGTTCTTTCTCAGTTGCCGGTGTTCGTCCCCCCTCGGTAGACGTTGATCTAGCAATGAATTTGATGACACCAATGAAGAACTATACTATCTTCAGGAGTGCCAGGCAAGCAAAACCCCCTTGTTCATCCCAATATAATCCCACTCTCTCGCTCCTGCTCTCTTTTACTACATTAGGACAACAACGTTTCAACTGTTACATGTTGCGGTAGCTGAACCCCTTTCCTATGCATGACCTGTCATTGCCACGGTAAATAGATGAAACCCACTAGCATGAGTAGGAGTTGTTTGAGCCCTGATGTGCCTACTCATTCATGCTTGTTTGTCATGCCTGCTACTGCTTAGAGTTGAGTCAGGTCCGATTCATCGGGGATGAATTGGAATGTGGTAAACACGTCCTACTATTGAGAGCTAAGTGTGTGAACACGATTTGGTAAAGGTAGTGGTGAGAGGCCATGTAGGAGTACATGGTGGGTTGTCTCATTGCAGCCGTCCTCAGGAACTGAGTTCTGTGTTTGTGATCCATGAACAGTTACTACCACACATTGGGTTCCGGTAACTCGACCCCTCTCGACTTATTAATCAACTCGATCTCTGTGCAGGAGTTGCAACTAGTTTCTGGTGTTTGTAGGTTGTGTTAGTAGTCTACCAAGTGGCACCCGGTACAGGTGGGCTTGGGACAGACTAGGCACAGTGGCACGGTGTACCAAGTGGCACCCGGATGGTGGGCTTGGGAACCCTGCTCACATCGTTTGGGGCCGTGAGCGACACCCCGACCGGATCTCCTTGCGGATGGAACCCGAATAGGCAATAAACCCAGACTAGAGACTTGTTGGTTAGTCAGGTCATGGCCGACTCCCTCGCCAGGCTTCCACTTGAAGGTTGCCGAGATACACGACGTGTACATGGTGGTAAGTGGCGAGAGCGTGTGTGAAGAAGTACACCCCTGCAGGGTTATCATTATCTATTCGAATAGCCGGATTCCTCGGATATGGAAACTTGGACCCCTTGCATAGTTCATAGACAAGTGAAAGTGGATACTCTAAAATGCGCAAGATAAGCGTGAGTGCTATGGATGGTGTTCTCGCAGGGAGACGGGAGCGGATCCATAGTGGTGTATTGGTATGGTGAATATGTGGACTCGTGTGCGCCACCCCAAAAGAGATACTTGCAGTCGTAGTTCAGGATAGCCACCGAGTCAAAGCTAGCTTGCTGCAGTCAAACTCCACCACCCCGTTGTTGATACCGATGCATATGTAGCTAGTTCTGATGTAAGTCTTGCTGGGTACATCTGTACTCACGTTTGCTTAATTTATGTTTTTGCAGAGAGTCCTCAGTCTCGCTATTAGTTCCGCTTGGACTTCGAGGTTTAGCTTGTTACCTCAGCTACGATCTTGTGCCCTCGGCAGGATCTGGTAGATAGTCAGGCTTCTCAGCCTTTTTCATTTGTAGATGTCTGTACTCAGACATGTTAAGCTTCCGCATGTGCTTTGTCTGGTATGCTCTGAATGTTGGGTCATGAGACCCATGTTTGTAATATCTGGCTCTCTGGAGCCTAATGAATAAGTACTCTGAGTCGTAGAGTCTTGTTGTGATGCCATGTTGTATTGCACATATTGAGCATATTGTGTGTATGATTGAAATGCTTGGTATGTGTGGGATCCGACAACCTAGTTGTTTATCCTTGGTAGCCTCTCTTATGGGGAAATGTAGTCTTGTGCTTCCATGAGCCATAGTAGTCCGCTACAGCCCGGTTCACAGGAGTCCTGCTAGCCCAGCACTACTGCTCCGGAACACTTGACTGGCCGGCATGTGATTCACTTCGTTCCTGTGTCTGTCCCTTCGGGGAAATGTCACGCGGTGACATCTGGAATCCTGCCTAGCCTGCTACACCCCGGGTTCCCGAAGTCCTGTTAGCCCAGTGCTACAGCCTGGATTCGCACACTGCTGACCGACATGCTCGATGTTGATTCATGTATGCCTGTCCCCGTAAGTTAGTGCCACTTTGGGTTCACGACTAGTCATGTTGGCCCGTGTTCTCTATCATATGGATGCTAGCGACACTATCATATACGTAGCCAAAAGGCGCAAACGGTCCCGGGCCATGGTAAGGCGACACCCGTGGGAATACCGTGCATGAGGCCGCAAAGTGATATGAGGTGTTACCGGCTAGATCGATGTGACCTGGAATCGGGGTCCTGACAATTTCAAAAAAATTACCTACGACCACGTAAGATCTATCTTGGAGATGCATAGTAATGAGAGGGGAGAGTGTGTCTATGTACCCTCATAGACCGAAAGCGGAAGCATTTAGTAACACAGTTGATGTAGTCGAACGTCTTCGTGATCCAGCCGGTCCAAGTACCGAACGCACGGCACCTCCGCGATCAGCACACGTTCAGCTCGATGACGTCACTCGAACTCTTGATCAAGCTGAGGCCGAGGGAGAGTTCTGTCAGCACGACAGCGCGTTGATGATGAAGTTACCGACATAGGGCTTCGCCTAAGCACGACAACGATATGACCGAGGTGTGTAACTGAGGAGGGGGGCACGGCACATGGCTAAAAGATCAACTTGTGTGTCTATGGGGTGCCCCCTCCCCTGTATATAAGGGACGGGAGGAGGAGGAGGGCCGACCACAAGGGGCGCGCCCAAGGGGGTGATCCTACTCTGTAACACCCCGGATGTAACTTTCCCAATTTGTACTCCAACTCTTGCCGTTTCCGGCGTTAAGTTATCTTATTTTCTCGGGTTCGGGTTTTTGTCTCCGTGTGTTGTTGTCTTTGTCATGCATCTCATATCATGTCATCATGTGCATTGCATTTGCATACATGTTCGCCTCGATGAGTACATCATTTCATTCCATTGCATCATTTTCATTTGAGTTCATCTTGATGCCCGAAATGCTGTTAGAAGGAGGCTTCGTGAGTTAATTGTCAGATCTGCTAGTTCATCTTAGACTATTGTCATTTTTGCCATGATTAATGTGTGCATGATATGACCGTGAGTTGTTCATATGTTTTGTTAAGGGTTTTGTCATCTTTCCAGAGGTGCAACCCATGTATTTTTAGGATGTATGTGGTGACTTGTGCAAGCTTGCAAAGTGGTGCACCCGGTAATCTGTTTTCAGGGACTTGGTAGTTTTCACTAAGTCTGGGATTATTTAGTTCACGATGCCATATGTTCATGTTGTTTCCTAGTGATCCGTGCCTCTTTTGAGGATGATCAGTAAGGGAGTTTTGTTAATCTTGTAGTGCTCTATCCATCCATGTCTTTGTTTGCAATTATAGAGCAACCTAGCTTGAGTCAATCGAGCTCTACTTTTGCTTCATTGTGAATCTGGGCAGATCGTCAACTTGTTTGCGATTTTGCCGATGTTATTGTAGTTGATCCGTGCATGCTATGCCATTGTTCTTGCCATGTCTAGCTTGTATTTTGTGCCTTATTTATGGGTGTATGCTTGTCTTGTCATGACTTGCACCGTGGTGAGTGCATCGAGCTCGTAAACATGCCTTCGTGAGTTATGTTTCAGCATGTCCCAGTTTTCACTAAGTCCGAAAACTGATTATGTTTTTGCTATGTCCGTGTGCTTGTTAGTATATTTTATGATCCCTTTTGACTCAAGGTCACTAAGGGACTTTTGTTAAGCTTGTTGAGTAGCTCCATGCCTTGTCTTTCTTTGTCATGTTCAGGTCCTGTAGCATGTTGTTTTGTTGCTCCGAAGAGGGCTATATGATCTGAAATTCCAGACAAGTGTTAATTTCACTAAGTCTGAGATCTGTTTTACCATTTGCGTTTTTGCCATGCTTGTTTGAACCTGTTAACGAATGAATTGGCCGTAGCTCAGTGCTAGACTTTTGTTAAGCATCTTGTGTGCATCCCTACCATGTATTTTTTTGTCATGTTTGGTGGCTGTAGCATGTTCATCTCATTGCATTTAGATGCCTACTTGATGTAAATCGCAGACCGGTGTCATTTTTGAAACGCTTGCAATTTCCAAACCGTAACTCCGATTCCGGCGTTCTTTATATCGTTTTCAAGCGATTTCATCTCATCTTTCCAGTTGGACCCTTGGAATTCTAAGTTAATGCCAGGTTCATGCATTTCCTGTCATATCTTGCATTTTGCATCCCGCATAGCATATCATCATTTCATCATATTGCTTGGTCTTGCACGTGGTTGATTGTATCCTTGTTGCTTGTTTGTCTTGTTGGGTAGAGCCGGGAGACGAGTTCGCTAACGAGGAGCCCGTTGAGTTTGCTTTTGAGGATCCAGTCAACTCTGACAACTGTGCAGGCAAGATGATCATACCCTCGAAATCACTACTATCTTTGCCATGCTAGTTTGCTCGCTCTTTTGCTATGCCATTGCTACGATGCCTACCACTTGCTTGATAGCCTCCCAAATTGCCATGTCAAACCTCTAACCCACCATTGTCCTAGCAAACCGTTGATTGGCTATGTTACCGCTTTGCTCAGCCCCTCTTATAGCGTTGCTAGTTGCAGGTGAAGATTGGAGGCCGTTCCTTGTTGGAACATCTTTTATTTACTTGTTGGGATATCATTATATTATCTTGCTATCTTAAATGCATCTATATACTTGGTAAAGGGTGGAAGGCTCGGCCTCTCGCCTAGTGTTTTGTTCCACTCTTGCCACCCTAGTTTCCGTCATATCGGTGTTATGTTCCCGGATTTTGCGTTCCTTACGCGGTTGGGTTATAATGGGAACCCCTTGATAGTTTGCCTTGATTAAAGCTTTTCCAGCAATGCCCAACCTTGGTTTTACCATTCGTCACCTAGCCTCTTTTTTCCCTTGGGTTACCGGAGCCCAGGGGTCATCTTATTTTAACCCCCCCGGGCCAGTGCTCCTCTGAGTGTTGGTCCCACCGAGTAGACTGCGGGGCCACCTCGGGGCAACTTGAGGGTTGGTTTTACTCGTAGGATGTCTCATCTGAGTGTGCCCTGAGAAAGAGATATGTGCAGCTCCTATCGGGATTTGTTGGCACATTCGAGCGGTGTTGCTGGTCTTGTTTTAACCTGTCGAATTGTCTTGAGTTACCGAGATACCGAGTCTGATCGGAACGTCTTGGGAGGAGGTCTATTCCTTCATTGACCGTGAGAGCTTGTCATGGGCTAAGTTGGGACTCCCCTGCAGGGATTGAACTTTCAAAAGCCATGCCCGCGGTTATGGGCAGATGGGAATTTGTTAATGTCCAGTTGTAGATAACTTGAACCTTAATTAATTAAAATGAATCAACTGAGTGTGTTACCGTGATGGCCTCTTCTCGGCGGAGTCCGGGAAGTGGACACGGTGTTGGAGTAATGTTTGCGCAGGTTGTTCTCTAGCTTCTCGCTCGTGCTTTGCCTCCTCTTCTCGCTCTCTTTTGCGAATAAGTTAGCCACCATACTTGCTAGTCACTTGCTGCAGCCCACTCATATATTTACCTTGCCATACCCATAAGCTTAAATAGTCTTAATCGCGAGGGTGCGAGATTGCTGAGTCCCTGTGGCTCACAGTTTACTATTACACCAGATGCAGGGCCTGATGATTCCGCTCCAAGAGACGCGTATGAGCTCAAGTGGGAGTTCGATGAAGACTCTCAACGATACTATGTTTCCTTTCCCGATGATCAGTAGTGGTGCCCAGTTGGGGGTGATTGGGACCGTTGTCGCATGTTGGGTTCTCTTTTATTTTGGCGCCGTAGTTGGGCCATGAGTGTTTTGGATGATGTAATGTTATTTATGTACTTGATTGACGTGGCGAGTGTAAGCCAACTATGTTCTCCCCTTTTATCATTATATTACATGGGATGTTGTGAAGATTGCCTAACTTGTGACATATGCCTTCAATGCGATTATGTCTCTAAGTCGTGCCTCGACACGTGGGAGCTATAGTCGCATCGAGGGTGTTACATACTAATAGTAGGAGTAGGTTCCCCCCCCTTCCTAGTCCTAGTAGGAGAAGAAGGAAGGAGAGGAAGAAGAGAAGGAAAGGGGGTTGCCCCCCTAGCTCTAGTCCAATTTGGTTTGGGCTAGGGGGCGTGCTCCACAACTTGGCCTGCCTCCTCTCTTCCACCATTAGGCCCATGAGGCCCAATAACTTCCCCGGGGGGTTCCAATAACCCCCGGTACTCCAAAACTTATCTAAAACGACCCAAACCATTCCAGTGTCCGAATGTAGCCTTTCAATATATGAATATTTATGTCTCGACCATTTCGAGACTCCTTGTCATGTCCGTGATCTCATTCGGGAATCCCAACAACCTTCGGTGCATCAAATCACATAACTCATAATACATATCGTCATCGAACGTTAAGCGTGCGGACCCTACGGGTTCGAGAACTATGTAGACATGACCGAGACACATCTCCGGTTAATAACCAATAGCAGAACCTGGATGCTCATATTGGTTCCTACATATTCTACGAAAATCTTTATCGGTCAAACCGCACAACAACAAATGTTGTTCCCTTTATCATCGGTATGTTACTTCCCGAGATTCGATCGTTGGTATCATCATACCTAGTTCAATCTCGTCATCGGCAAGTCTCTTTACTCGTTCCGTAATGCATCATCCCGCAACTAACTCATTTTTCACATTGCTTGCAAGGCTTATAGTGATGTGCATTACCGAGAGGGCCCAGAGATACCTCTCCGACAATTGGAGTGACAAATCCTAATCTCGATCTATGCCAACTCAACAAACACCATCAGAGACACCTGTAGAGCATCTTTATAATCACCCGGTTACGTTGTGACGTTTGATAGCACACTAAGTGTTAGTCCGGTATTCGGGAGTTGCATAATCTCATAGTCATAGGAACATGTATAAGTCATGAAGAAAGCAATAGTAATAAACTAAACGATCATAGTGCTAAGCTAACAGATGGGTCTAGTCCATCACATCATTCTCTAATGATGTGATCCCATTCATCAAATGACAACACATGTCCATGGCTAGGAAACTTAACCATCTTTGATTAACGAGCTAGTCAAGTAGAGGCATAATAGGGACACTCTGTTTGTCTATGTATTCACACATGTACTAAGTTTCCGGTTAATACAATTCTAGCATGAATAATAAACATTTATCATGATATAAGGAAATATAAATAACAACTTTATTATTGCCTCTAGGGCATATTTCCTTCAGAGGCCACCCCATTGCTCCTAGCGTCATGATCCACTCTGGACACGGCAGCCACCACTCTTAGCCATCCTCTACTTCCCACCAACCATGTCACTAGCCGGTCTCAACTTCAACAGAGTCCAGGAATTCACACAGGAAGTCTCAAAGTAATGGGGTGTTCCTATCAATTTTGAGGAAGACAAAGATCTCCAAGAATTATTCCTTGTGGCTGAATTCACCAGATCCCGCATCCATTTGACTGAGGAATCGGTCGCCACCATACTTATATCTTGCTTTGGAGGCCGTGCATCCCATTTCAAAGTGAAGCCATTTCAAAATTGGTCGTTCAAGTTCTCTATTTCATCCAAGGAAGTAGGTTTCTCTATTATCAAAGGAGGTAATATTTCTATGCATGCCCTCAATGTTAATTTTCTTCTCCGGGGATCAGGTGCCCTAACTCCTACCGGGAACTTGATCAATATCTATAAGAAAAACAAGATGAATGGACTCATATATTTCATCTGAACCAACCTTACCAGGGCTAGCTACATTTTCTTATGAGTATATGATACGTCTCCGTCATATATATAATTTTTTATTGTTTCACGCCAATATTATACAAGTATTACATACTTTTGGCAACTTTCTATATGATTTATTGGACTAACCTATTGATCCAATGCCAAGTGCTAGTTCCTATTTTCTACATGTTTTTTGTATCGTAGAGTATCCATATCAAACGAAGTCCAAATGCAATAAAATTTTATGGAGAATTATTTTGGAATATATGTGATTTTAGGGAGTTGGAATCACCGCAAACGGAGGCCCACACAGGGCACAAGACACCAGGGCGCGCTAGAGGCCCCTGGCGCGCGGTGGTGGGTTATGCCCACCTCGTACGTCGGTTGGACCTCTACTTCGGGCGCAAGGAAGCTTATATCTAGAAAAAATCATGTTAAAATCTCAGCACAATCGGAGTTACGGATCTCCGGGAATATAAGAAATAGTTTTCGGCCAGATCTGGGGAACGCGAAACAAAAGAGAACAGAGAGGGAGATCCAATCTCGGAGGGGCTCCCGCCCCTCCGCGGCCATGGAGACCAAGAACCAGAGGGGGAACTCTCCTCCCATCTAGGGGGGAGGCCAAGGAAGAAGAAGAAGAAGGAGGGGGCTCTCTCCCCCTCGCTTCCGGTGGCGTCGGAGTGCCACCGGGGGCAACGATCGGGACGGCGATCTACATCAACAATCTTGCTACCGTCAACACCAACTCTCTCCACCTCTTTGCAACGGTGTAACACCTCTTATCCCCGCTATAATCTCTACTTAAACATGGTGCTCAACTCCATATATTATTTCCCAATGATCTATGGTTATCCTATGATGTTTGAGTATATCTGTTTTGTCCTGTGGGTTAATCGTGATCTTGGTTGGTATGATTGTATATTTTATTTATGTTGCTGTCCTACGGTGCCCTCCATCTCGCGCAAACGTGAGGGGCCCTCACTGTAGGGTGTTGCAATATGTTCATGGTTTGCTTATTGTCAGTGTTGCGAGAGTGACAGAAACTTAAACGCAGATAGGTGGGCTATGGCGTATGGGAGTAAAGAGGACTTGATACTTAATGCTATGGTTGGGTTTCACGACCTTAATGATCTTTAGCAGTTGCGGATGCTTGCTAGAGTTCCAATCATAAGTGCATATGATCCAAGTAGAGAAAGTATGTTAGCTCATGCCTCTCCCTCATATAAAATTGCAAGAATGATTACCTGTACTTGTTACCGATTGCCAAGGGACAAATGAATTTCTTGTTGACAAAAGGTTTCCACTTTTATTACCTTGCAATTTATCCATAGTTTTATTCTCACAAAGTACTCGTAGTTTTATCCTTGCAAAATAGTTTCATACTTGTTTCCGGTAAAGCGAACGTCAAGCGTGCGTAGAGTTGTATCGGTGGTCGATGGAACTTGAGGGAATATTTGTTCTACCTTTAGCTCCTCGTTGGGTTCGACACTCTTATTTATCGTAAAAGGCTACAAACAATCCCCTATAATTGTGGGTTATCAAGACCTTTTTCTGGCGCCGTTACCGGGGAGCAATAGCGTGGGGTGAATATTCTCGTGTGTGCTTGTTTGCTTTATCACTAAGTAGTTTTTATTTTCAGTTCTAAGTTGTTCTCTATCTTTAGTTATGGTTATGGAACACGAAACACCAAAAAAATTAGTTGTACTTTCTACTCATGGAGATGGGACACCTCCTAAAACCCTTGATGCTTGTTATGTGAAAAATATTATGCACTACTTGGATCAACGTGAATACTTTAGGGATTATCGCTTGACTCAAAAGGGAAAAATTATGGGATAAATTTGAAATGTTGCAATGGTATGCTTGGGATTTATGCCAGAGATATGATTATACTTGTTTCTCTAGGATGAATGCTCCACATCTTCCCTTTTCATGTGAATTTAATGATAATGAAACCTTGGCTTCTTATGCTAGAGGTGTATATGATTACTATGATGTGGAACGGATAGAAGAATTTGTTGCTTTTAAGGGTGCTGATGAAATTGAATCTTTGTTTGAAAAGTTTGAAGATTTTGATGATTCAGTTTATAGACCTGAAAATTTTTCTATCCTTAAATATTGCTATGATAATTATAAATACAATTCCGATATTGATGCATTTATTGAGAAAGTCTCCACTGTGCAAGAAGAGACTAATATTTTTCAGGAGTCTATGGAAGAAGGAATTGATGAAATTGTGAACTCATTGAATGAAAAAGATGATGAGGAGAGCGAAGAACAAGCGAAGGAAGAGCAGATTGATCACCCGTGTGTAACGCCCTCGATGCGGCTATATCTCCCACGTGTCGAAGCACGACTTAGAGGCATAACCGCATTGAAAGCAATGTCGCAAGTGAGGTAATCTTCACACAACCCATGTAATACATAAGGGAAAGAGTTACATAGTTGGATTACAATCGCCACTTCACACAATACATGAATAAAGCATTACATCAACCAGATACAATCAAGGTCTGACTACAGAACCAAAATGAAAGAAGACTACCCCAAATGCTACACGGATCCCCGATCGTCCCAACTGGGCTCCACTACTGATCAACTGGAATGAAACAACACCAAGGACAATATCTTCAGCGAGCTCCTCCTGAGCTTGGTTGCGTCACCTGCTCGGTAACATCGGCACCTGCAAACTGGTTTTGGAAGTAACTGTGAGTCACGGGGACTCAGCAATCTCACACCCTCGCGATCAAGACTATTTAAGCTTATGGGTAAGGTAAAGGTATGAGGTGGAGCTGCAGCAAGCGACTAGCATATATGGTGGCTAAATATACGCAAATGAGAGCGAGAAGAGAAAGCAAGGCACGGTCGATAAAACTATGATCAAGAAGTGATCCTAGAACAACCTACGTCAAGCATTACTCCAACACCGTGTTCACTTCCCGGACTCTGCCGGAAAGAGACCATCACGGTTACACACGCGGTTGGTGTATTTTAATTAAGGTCAACTTCAGGTTTTCTACAACCGGACATTAACAAATTCCCATCTGCCCATAACCGCAGGCACGGCTTTCGAAAGATCAAATCCCTGCAGGGATGTCCTAACTTAGCCCATCACAAGCTCTCACGGTCAATGAAGGATATTCCTTCTAGTGGGAAGACCCTCGGAATCCCAGTTACAAGACATTTCGACAATGGTAAAACAAGACCAGCAAAGCCACCCAGATGTGCCGACAAATCCCGATAGGAGCTACACATATCTCGTTCTCAGGGCACACCGGATGAGCCAGACGTCGGGTGGGCCAGCCCAGAGTTGCCCCTGGTAGCTCCGGACATCGCTCAGTTTGGACCAACACTTAGACAAGCACTGGCCCGGGGGTTTAAAATAAAGATGACCCTTGAGCCGGCCGACTCAAGGGAAAGAAAAGGCTAGGTGGCGAATGGTAAAACCAATGTTGGGCCTTGCTGGAGGAGTTTTATTCAAGGCGAACTGTCAAGGGGTTCCCATTATAACCCAACCGTGTAAGGAACGCAAAATCCGGGAACATAACACCGATATGACGGAAACTAGGGCGGCAAGAGTGGAACAAAACACCAGTCATAAGGCCGAGCCTTCCACCCTTTACCAAGTATATAGACGCATTAATTAAATAAGAGATATTGTGATATCCCAACAAAATATCCATGTTCCAACATGGAATAAACTCCAATCTTCACCTGCAACTAACAACGCTATAAGAGGGGCTGAGCAAAGCGGTAACATAGCCAAATAACGGTTTGCTAGGACAAGGTGGGTTAGAGGCTTGGCTCAACAATAGGGAGGCATGATAAGCAAGTGGTAGGTATCGCGGCATAGGCATAGCAAAAAAGCGAGCATCTAGCAAGCAAAGATAGAAGTGATTTCGAGGGTATGGTCATCTTGCCTGAAATCCCGCAAGGAAGAAGAACGAGTCCATGAAGAAGACAAATGGGTGAAGTCGAACGGATCCTCACAAACGCGACGTTATCGGAAACAACCCGAATAAGCAACACCGGAAAGAAGCAAACAACATAGTAAACAACCAACACCTGAACATGGCATGATGCACAACCAAGTATGATGCATGTCCGGTTTAATGAAGCATGGCAAAGGGCACAAACAAAACTACAAGTTAAGTGGAGCTCAATATGCAACTCCGTTGCATATTGATGGAACACCACATCAATTATTTAGTTCACTCTCGTTTATGTACCCAACAAGATTAAATGTTGTTAGAATGGCAAGAGGTGAAGCATAACAAAACTATACCATTTAAACAGTTTAAATGGGGTCGGATATAACAAACAACAAATCCGGTAAATCCCCATATGCATTAGCAATTTGATGCAACAACAATTTAAACATTTTAAATGTTGTTAACATGATGCGGATGGCATGCTCAAGTTTTATGCAATTTTAAGAAAAGTTGACAAGAGCATATTAAGAAGCATTTGGTCGCCATGGCGGAACAAAAGGGGTGTCACGACAACTACAACGGAAATGGTGCCACGGCAACACTCCGGGTGATCTGACAACTCATTGAGATGTCGGTGCAAGAGAAAATGTGGATGAACGGATCATGCGAGGATGGTGGGGTGATCCCGGATACCGGGTTTCCCATGGGTCGACGGCATGGCAACCGAGGAGGAACTACTAACGTTCATGGGCGAAAACAACAACTAAACATGCATCTCATACAACACATGCTTTCGTCCATGGGTCATCGTCTCGGCGGTTATACCTTCCAGGTGCATTCTCGAAGCGGTTCGGGTTCGTAGAGGAAGTAGAGGAAGTAGTCGTCCACGGCAACGGTAGTTGTACACGGGCCTTCGGCCACGGAAGTAGTCGTACAACGTTTTCGTAGAGGGACTTGACGAATCCGAGTAACTTGGGTTCGACGGTGGTCGTTCACATCCATAGTCGCACAAGGTTCCGTAAATGTTTGGGGTCTCGGCGAGGAACTCGGCGTTTCGGTGCGATGTAGGGGTACAAGTCGAAGGTCGTCGTGGTACTTGGTGTAACATAGGTCTCCGGGGTCGTCGGGTACATGTTCACATTGTAGCCGTACACGTCGAGGGTCTTATCGGAACCTCGTCAACGTTCGAGATCCACCTTGACGATCCGAAGAGGTACTTGGCGTCATGGTACTTGGG
This sequence comes from Triticum urartu, assembly GCF_003073215.2. Taxonomy (NCBI): domain Eukaryota; kingdom Viridiplantae; phylum Streptophyta; class Magnoliopsida; order Poales; family Poaceae; genus Triticum; species Triticum urartu. The sequence continues at coordinate 171,929,529 of NC_053023.1, forward strand.
TCTTGGCGGTTCGTCATGTAGTCGTACATGTATCATAGAGGAACTTGGTCTTGTGAAGAGGTACTTGACAGTAGTGGTACTTGACGCGTTCGAGGGTCGTTCATGTCATGGTACTTGGCAAAATCCTCGGAGAAGGTGCTTGACGGTCCGGGTACGGTTCTTCGCGTATCGTTCTTGCCGATCCAAAACCAAGCGAGACAAAAGGGCCCTGGGTGGGCAGCAGCAAGGGCGTCGGGGAGGCGATGGCCATGGCAGGAGCGTGCACGAGGAGGACGCATGCGAATATGTGGTGGAGGTCGCCGGCGCAGGCGAAGGCAGCGGCAGCAGGGCACGGCGGACAACGGCTACCAACGCAGGTGGAGGAGGAGCTGCAGGGGAGCGGCCGGAGATGCGCCACGTGGATCCTCTGGCCCATGGCAGGAGGCCATGGCGGGCAGACGGCGGAGGCGTGGCAGCAGGGACGAAATGGAGGGAGGCCGGGTACTTGAGGGCGTGGTGTGGCTTGGTCGCGGGACGGAGCTTGGCGGCGCGAGATGGAGGAGAGGAGCGCTGGTCGTCGACGAGGGCGACGGGGAGGTCTGTGGTGTCGAGTTCCGGCGTTCTAACGGCGGCAGGGTCAGGCGCTGGTGGTTGGGGAGGTCCGACGATGCATGGAAAGAACAGCTGCAGCAGAGCGCGATTCCGACAGGGTCGAGGGAGGAGTGGCTGGCGGCAGCCTCGGGAAGGAGAAGGGGTGCTTGGTGCAGCGGAGGAGGAAGGAGGCAGAGGGGGTCGAGGGAGATGGGGCGCGAGGAGAAGACAAGGGAGAGGAAAAGAGATCGAGTCGCGGCTCTCCCTGGCGGCGCAAGCGAGGGGAATCGGGAGAGAGCGGAGGGATCGCTAGGGTTGGCCATAGGTTTTGCTGGGCCTTGGAAGGCTGGCCCAGTGAGAGGAAAATGGCCAGAGGCCTGCTGGAGCTGCGGGAAACCTTGGACCAAATGGGTCGCAGGAGGCCCAAATGGCATGTCTGGGCTCTCTCTCCCCCTCCTATTTCCTTCTTTTAACAAAAACAAAGAAATAAGAGAAAGGAAAAGAGAGAAGAGAAGGTCAGAGGAATAATTTGGGCATGTGGTTAATTTTCTTGGACTCACAAAAATATGCTCGGTCCGAGAAAATTAGTAAAAGCCAGATCGAACGATAAGAATTCAAACTCATTTGAATTTAATTCAAATGGGTTTGGACTAGGACAAGGGTTTAGGAGTGTCCAAAAATGTTGAGAATTTAGGTGGAGCTCCGGAAAAAGAAAGGATATATGGCAAAGTTAGAGACCAAGAGTTGAGAAGGAAAAGGCATGGAACTTAGCTGTAAGTGTGTTATGGTGATTCCAAATTAATGGAATGGTTTTTATATAGCTCCCTAAATATTGGGAGGATATGTTATAAAGAGAAACACCATGTGAATTCCCTCGATTTAAATGGACCGAAGATCCATACGGTTTATTTATTTGAGTTTAAAAAAATGACATGATGGCATGATGACATAATGCAATGCACAAATGCAAAGATGAATGCAACAGACAAAACAAAACACATGACGAAACCCGGAATCCATGGAAGGTATCTGAAGCTCCGGTCTTGGGGCATTACACCGTGCCTACCTTCTAATGAGAGTAACCCTCCAACTCATACATTGTTTAATGTTCCTTCGTTCTTACCGAAGGATGAATGCCATTATAATTGCTATGATCTCGATGATTCGTTTGAAATATCCCTTTTTGATGATGTTTGCTATGCTTGTGGCTAAGATGCAAATATGAGTTATGCTTATGGAGACGAACTTGCTATTGTTCCTTATATTAAGAATGAAATTGTTGCTATTGCACCCACACATGATAGTCCTATTATCTTTTTGAGTTCTCCCAACTACAATATATCGGAGACTTTGCTCTTGTTAAGGATTATATTGATGGGTTGCCTTTTACCATTGCACATGATGATTTTGATGAATATAATATGCATGTGCTTGCTGCTCCTATTTGCAATTATGAGAGAGGAACTACATCTCCGCCTCTTTATGTTTCCAACACGAAAGAATTGCAAGAAACTGCTTATGCTATGTATTGGCCTTTACTTGATGTTCATGAATTGTTCTTGTATGACATGCCAATGCATAGGAAGAGAGTTAGACTTCGTCATTGCTTGATATATGTTGCTTTGTGCTCACTACTAAATGCCAACTCATTGTTAATTAAAATCGGCTTGGATATACCTTGGGATCCAGGTGGATCCATTACTTGAGCACTTTATGCCTAGCTTAATGGCTTTAAAGAAAGCGTTGTCAGGGAGACAACCCGGAAGTTTTGCAGATTCATTTATTTATGTTGACTGCTTTTATAAAGTATAAAAACAAAAAAATATAGAGGGGAACTTAAAACTTCACAAAAAGAAAAGTGAAAGTGAGATAGACGAGCACCGTGGAAGCGGGAGCATGCCTTGAACTTTGTTCATGCCCATGGAAACTTTGTGAATCTTGAATTACAGAAACTTTTCAACAAAAACAATTATCCTCTTGTACAATTCCATTCTGTTATAAAAGTAATGTGCCAAGATTTGCCTTTAGGATGTTTAAATTGCTTGTTGGTTTGTGTGGTGCAAAACAGAAACTTTGGCTGTAGTTCTCGATTTTACATTTTTTTACTGGAATGTAAAATGGTTCTGAAACTTTTTGCACTATCTTTCTATACAAATTGTTTATTTTTCCTAAGTTTTCAGAATTTTTGGAGTACAAGAGGTATGGTGAATGTTCAGATTACTACAGACTATCATGTTTAAGACAGATTCTGTTTTTGATGCATTGTTTTGCTCGTTTTGATGAAACTATCGATTTCTATCAGTGGATTAAGCCATGGAAAAGTTATATTACAGTAGCTACAATGAAAAAAACAAAATATGAATCGGTTTTCAATAGTACTTAGAGTAGTGATTTGCTTTATTATACTCACGGATCTTACCGAGTTTTCTGTTGAGCTTTGTCTGGATGAAGTGATCAAAGATTGAGGAGGTCCCGATGTGAGGAGAAGGAGGAGAAGCAAGAGCTCAATCTTGGGGATGCCCAAGGCACCCCAAGTTAATATCCAAAGAGACTCAAGTGTCTAAGCTTGGGGATGCCCCGGAAGGCATCCCATCTTTCTTCAACAAGTATCGGTATGTTTTCGTTCTCATTTCGTTCATGTGATATGTGCAAATCTTGGAGCGCCTTTTGCTTTTAGTTTTAATTTTTCTTTTATGCACCATGCTGGTATGAGATAGTCCATGGTTGATTTATAGAATGCTCATTGCACTTCACTTATATCTTTTGAGTATGGCATTGTAGAATGCTTCATGTGCTTCACTTATATCATTTGAAGTTTGGATTGCCTGTTTCTCTTCACATAGAAAACCGTTGTTGGAAGAATGCTTTTTTGCTTCACATATATTTATTATAGGATGGTCTTTTGTAGAAAGAATTAAACTCTCATGCTTCACTTATATCTATTTAGAGAGTCAAAAGGAATTGGTCAATTGCATGGTTAGTCATAAAATCCTACATAAAACTTATGGATCACTGAATATGATATGTTTGATTCCTTGCAATAGTTTTGCAATATGGAGATGGAATATGTGGGAGGTACTAGTAAACGGTTGTGTTTAGTAACAATATTGATGTTAAGGTTTGTGATTCCCAAAGCATGCACGTATAGTCTCTCGTTATGCTATGATGTTGGAGCATGATTTATTATTGATTGTCTTCCTTATGAGTGGTGGTCGGGGACGAGCGATGGTGCTTTCCTACCAATCTATCCCCCTAGGGGCATGTGTAGTAGTACTTTGCTTCGAGGGCTAATAAAGTTTTGCAATAAGTATATGAGTTCTTTATGACTAATGTGAGTCCATGGATTATACGCACTCTTACCTTTCCGCAATTTGCTAGCCTCTACGGTGTCGTGCATTGCCATTTCTCACATCGTGACATGGTGCAAACTTCGCAGGTGCATCCAAACCCCGTGATATGATACGTTTTATCACACATAAGCTTATTATATCTTCCTCAAAACAGCCACCATACCTACCTATTATGGCTTTTCCATGGCCAATCCAAGATATATTGCCATGCAACTTCCACCGCTTCCGTTTGATGACTTGAGCATTCATTGTCATATTGCTTTGCATGGTCATATAGCTGACATAGTAATTGTGGCTCAGCCACCGTTCATCATTTTTCATACATGTTAGGCTAGATCATTGCACATCCTGGTACATTGCTAGAGGCATTCATATAGAGTCATATTTTGTCATAGGTATCAAGTTGTAATCTTTATTTCTTTGAGTTATAAGTAAATAGAAGTGTGATGATCATTATTCATTTTTAGAGTAGTGCCCAAGTGAGGAAAGGATGATGGAGACTAGGATTCCCCCACAAGTCGGGATGAGACTCCGGACAATGAGAGAATATATATATATATATATATAAAGAAATAGAAAAAGGGGGAAAATAAACAAATAGAGAAGGGGCATTGTTAGTATCCTTTACCACACTTGTGCTTCAAAGTAGCACCATGTTTTTCATATGGAGAGTCTCCTATGTTGTCACTTCCATATACTAGTGGGAATTTATCATTATAGGATTAGATGCACACCCACTTAGTTTTCATATTGACCTTTCATACACTTATAGCTCTTAGTGCATTCGTTGCATGGCAATCCCTACTCCTCACGTTGATATCAATTGATGGGCATCTCCATAGCCCGTTGGTTAGCCGCATCGATGTGAGACTTTCTACTTTTTTGTCTTCTCTATATTTACCCCTATCATTATACTCTATTCCACCCGTAGTTCTATATCCATGGCTTGCGCTCATGTATTGCGTGAGAGTTGAAAAAGCTGAAGCGCGTTAAAAAGTATGAACCAATTGCTCGGCTTGTCATCGGGGTTGTGCATGATAAATACTTTGTGTTAAGAAGACAGAGCATGAAAAGACTATATGATTTTGTAGGGATAGCTTTATTTAGTGTTAATATTTTGAAAAACATGATTGTTTGTTGGGATGCCCGAGTATTGATGTTTTTGTGTCACATTATAGACTATTGCTTTGAATCACTTATGTCTTAATATTCATGCCATGATTAGATATATGATCAAGTTTATGCTAGGTAGCATTCCACATCAAAAATTATCTTTTTTATCATTTACCTGCTCGAGGACGAGCAGGAATTAAGTTTGGGGATGCTTATACGTCTCCGTCGTATCTATAATTTTTGATTGTTTCATGCCAATATTATACAAGTTTTACATACTTTTGGCAACTTTTTATATGATTTATTGGACTAACCTATTGATCCAGTGCCAAGTGCCAGTTCCTGTTTTCTGCATGTTTTTTGTATCGTGGAGTATCCATATCAAACAAAGTCCAAATGCAATGCAATTTTACGGAGAATTATTTTGGAATATATGTGATTTTTTGGGAGTTGGAATCACCGCAAACAGAGGCCCACACAGGGCACAAGACACCAAGTCGCGCCAGATGCCCCTGGCGCGTGGTGGTGGGTTGTGCCCACCTCGTACGTCGGTTGGACCTCTACTTCGGGTACAAGGAAGCTTATAGCTAGAAAAAAATCATGTTAAAATCTCGGTGCAATCGGAGTTACGGATCTCCGGGAATATAAGAAAACGGTTTTCAGCCAGATCTGGCGAACGTGAAACAAAAGAGAACAGAGATGGAGATCTAATCTCGGAGGGGCTCCCGCCCCTCCACAGCCATGGAGACCAAGGACCAGAGGGGGAACTCTCCTCCCATCTAGGTTGAGGCCAAGGAAGAAGGACAAGGAGGGGGGCTCTCTCCCCCTCGCTTTTGGTGGCGCCGGTGTGCCACCGGGGGCAACGATCGGGACGGTGATGTACATCAACAATCTTGCTACCGTCAACAACAACTCTCTCCCCATGTTTGCAGCGGTGTAACACCCCTTCTCCCTGCTGTAATCTCTACTTAAACATGGTGCACAAATCCATATATTATTTCCCAATGTTCTATGGTTATCCTATGATGTTTGAGTAGATCCGTTTTGTCCTATGGGTTAATCATGATCTTGGTTGGTATGATTGTATATTTTATTTATGGTGTTGTCCTACGGTGCCCTCCGTCTCGCGCAAACGTGGGTGGCCCTCGCTATAGGGTGTTGCCATATGTTCATTTTTTGCTTATTGTCAGTGTTGCGAGAGTGACAGAAACTTAAACACGGATAGGTGGGCTATGGCGTATGGGAGTAAAGAGGACTTGATACTTAATGCTATGGTTGGGTTTCACGACCTTAATAAATAGTTGCGGATGCTTACTAGAGTTCCAATCATAAGTGCATATGATCCAAGTAGAGAAAGTATGTTAGCTCATGCCTCGCCCTCATATAAAATTGCAAGAATGATTACCGGTACTTGTTATCGATTGCCTAGGGACAAATGACTTTCTTGTTGGCAAAAGCTTTCCACTTTTGTTACCTTGCAATCTACCCGTAGTTTTATTCTCGCAAAGTACTCGTAGTTTTATCCTTGCAAAATAGTTTCATACTTGTTTCCGGTAAAGCGAACGTCAAGCGTGCGTAGAGTTGTATCGGTGGTTGATAGAACTTGAAGGAATATTTGTTCTACCTTTAGCTCCTCGTTGGGTTCGACACTCTTATTTATCGAAAAAGGCTACAAACGATCCCCTATACTTGTGGGTCATCAGTATATCTCGCACCCACTCTCTAATTTTGTCTGAGAGCCGTGTTAGCAATGTCGGGATTGAAACTGTTGAACCTTGATGGCAAATATTATTTGAACTCTTGTCTGCTGCTTCGCTGATGAGGTGGAAATCCCTACTGATGACCATTAGACCCCTAGTGTTAGTGTTATTAAGTTCAATTCCTTGTAGGAAAGTTTTATGTCATCTGGTCGACCAGACGATAAACCACAACAACTCTAGGTCTTTCTAATGCCTATATTTTTTATGGATCCACTCAGTACAAACCTCCCATGGGACCAAGACATGACCTCGAAAAGGTCCTTGTTAATACTGAGCAAGACTTGTTTCTATGAGATGATGGTGAGCAATACCGGTGGTGTTGATGATGATGAGTTGGTAGAGAACTAGGCCACCCCTTATGCTGGCCAGATGGATAAAAAATTGCAAATAAAACCAAGAAGAATGGTGTTGTTGGAGCACACAATGAAGAATTAATTGTGTTGTTGGAGGTGAAGAGGGCCTTGGCAGCCGACTAAAAGGAGAAGGTGAATTGTTCTGATGAGATCAAGATGATGGAGGATGAGAAGTGGAAGGCAATGGTGGTGGCTCAAGAGAGGAAGGTGTCGGTGGAACAAAAAAGGACTTGAATTTGCGACGAAAAGACTTGCATTGGAGACCGATGAAAAAAAAAGACTGAGCTTGAGGAGCAAAGATTGCATTGGTGGTTGAGGAGCAAAAAAGCAAAAGGGTGGTCAAGGACCGTGCTATTATGTTCATGAATCCCAGCAACATGGTCGAGTGAGCAAGAAAATATTGGCAATTCACTTGTAGGGATATCTTAGCTAAGATGTGTGGGGGCGACAATGATGAAGGAGGCGGAAATGGTGGCTCCAATGATGACGGCGCAAATGCATGAGGATGGCTTTTGGTCCTCCATGTGTTGGTGGTTTTTTCGAATGACTTGTTCATTTGGTGCCTTTTGGCACCTATGGTTATGTTTGATGGATTGGATGAACTTTATTTATGCCCTAGTTCAATTATGATGCCTTTGAAATGTTTATGTTTGCTTTCAAATGTGATGGTTTCGTTTCAATTGTTTTACCAAAGGTTCGGAAGTATCGGGAAACCAAAAAAAGTAGGGGATTAAACATGGGAGTCTGCTAGCTGAGAAAAAGTTTAATCCCTCAAATAAATTGACTTTTGGGGATAAGGAGAAGGTTTGAAGGACTAAGTTTAGTGGATATGCTAGAGATGTTCTTAGTGTGCTACCTTCTTTCACTATTCCCTTCCCCCAGAATTTCATCTTGTAGTTTTAGAGAGTGATGTTCATTTGCACAGTAGATCACACCACCCGCCGGTTATGTTGATGGGATGCAATAGTACGGGGAAGCGAGAATTTTATCATCAACACCCCTTTGCAATTTGCATGTATGCAAATAAGGCGAAAAATAGATGTTGTCGAAATTCTTTTGATACTTGAAAATTTAAAATGTAATAAATCCTAGCAGTAAAAAATGCAATAAATCCCAAATCTCATATATAATTTACGATCCGACTTCACTATTGGCTTTTTCTTGACAAGAGCTTTGATATTAGATACCGTATGTGGATGCTTCATTGGAAAAAATCAGTTTAAAAGAACTAAGTGATTTATAAAGTTACCACTATACGAGCACCAGCGTTGTCACGTCATAACTTTGGTAAAAAAAATGCTGGGTGGCAATTTCATGAATCATGGCAATCGGGTATTGAAGTTCTTGTCAATACGAATGCAAGTTGTCAATTTGACGGACAATCCAAGCTATGCAATATTCTTACACCAAACTACTCCATTCGGTTATATTTACTCTGCATATTAGTTTTTTCTCAAGTCAAAATTTGTACATTGACCAAGTTTATAGAATAATTAGATGTTATTAGTAATTTTGGCATGCATAAATTGTTAGCTCCTTGCATATAGGAGCGCGGATCATGGTCAGTTAGCCGGGCCATATTCAGTTCGTTAGCTGGCTTCGTGAGTCCAAGTCTAGCTGGGCTCGGTCATTAGAGGATAAGCACCACGATGTAGTGGCCGGGAGTTTAGGCTAGTCAGTGTGTGTGTGGAGTTGTGGCCGGGTCGTGTGTGTGTGCACGGGTATAAAGACCCACCCCATATGTACTGGTCGAGGTGCGAAGTAATGAGCTGAGCCTAGGAGAGCCAGAAGATGAGCGTAGTCTTCACTGGAACCGTGATGTGCGCCCAGTCGGTAAGAGAGAGCTCATCTGGGTAGGCGTCAGTTTGTTGCCGAGCCATGCCATTCGTGCGCCGGAATATGCCATATGTGCAGCAATGGCGTTTGTGCGCCGGAAAACCATCACCGTGTCATGTGTCTTCTCTTTCTTTTACCTTCGTTCCTGCGAGAGAAAGAGCGAGAGAGAGCTGAGCACCGGCGCAAAGAGCAAACTAGGGCTCGACGCCAACATTTGGCATCATGAGCTTGGTGGTATTGGGCGTCGTTCGCCCTGCCGGAGGCGTGCCGGCGGTGGCGGTGTTGGCCAGGGGCTGCGCGACGGAGCTCCGGGCTGTGTGTCAGCCTGAGGAGATGCGCGACACGGGGGCCGTCAACGGTATGTGTTGCCGGAGCCGGAGGAGACGGCGTATGCTGCCGCAACTGGAGACGAGGAAGACGGTATATGTCGCTGGAACATCGGGCATGTGTCGCTGGGGGAGAAGGAGTCGACGTGTATTCCGAGGAAGAGCATGGAGATGTTGCGCAGCGACGAAGACCGCAACGGCGCAATGTGACAACCATGGAGCGGCGACCATGGAGGTGTGTGGGCGCAGTGTGTCCGCGGCGCGGCCGCGTACGGTGAGCCGTGTCAAGATTAGGAGGAAAATTGTAAACAATAATCTTGATCACAGCCGGTTGGTCTTGGCCTAGCCGTCCGCGGGAGCTGGCAACAAATAGCTGCATGCACGTACAATATGCATCGTGTGTCCGTTCAGTCAATGCATGCTATGCGTGGGCGTGCATGTAGTTAGCCGGTTAGAGGTCAGCCACTTCGGGTGCCGAACCATGGATCCCCTCCCTCCCTCCTCCCTCGCCTCCTCCTCCCCCTCCTCCCCTCCTTGCCCTAGCCGTCCCGCTCCCCGCCCTGACCCGCTGGCCGGTGCCCGGTCATCCCCCTCTCCGCTCCCCTGGCTCCCCGCGGGTGGGGTTCTCCCCTCTGTCTTCTCCGCTGCCAGTGCTCGGATCTCGTTTCTGGGCCCTTGCGTCTGATGAGGAGGATTCGCGGTCGTCGGTCCCTTCCCCCTGTGGTCCCGTGCCTTGTGTTGGGGGGTGGTGGTGCCTTCCGCCGCTCCTCGTCCCCGCAAGTTCGCTCCTGGTGGCCGGTCGGTGGCCGCGTTTTCGTCGGTCGATGGCTGGATTCGGATCTCTCGGCGGCGGCGTAAGTCTAGTAAGTTTGCTGTTGCGTCACCTGATCTCGTTGTCCTGGGCAGTGCGCCTGATGGGGAGCTTGGTGGCCTCCCATCCCCCTCTCCTGCAGCCTCTGCGGCGGCCTTGTCGCCGGCGGCAGCGACGGCGGGGTCGTTGGTGGCTTCGTGTAACCTAGATCTCGATTTCTCCACGGTGGCCATCGGGCCGCGGGACGTCCCCTCGGGTGGGCTTGATGGGCCTTGCGGTTTGCCGTTGCCCAGTGGGCCTGCCTCTCCTCCCCCTCTTTAGTCGGTGGCAGATTTCCCCCCTCTGGTCCCGTCCGGCCCAATTGGGCCCATCGTCCGGGTTCCTGCTCCTCAACCTTCTTTGGCCCATGTGGCGAGTCGGGCCCAGGTGGGCACGGCTCGGACGGGCTATTTATGGATCCCCCGCGGCTCTTCCTCCCCTTTGCTAGGGTTTCCGGCTTCCGCTTCCGATCTGCGCTGTCACCGTCTTCCCATTCGTCGCCTCATTAGATCCTCCCCACCTCCACCCCTCCTCCTTCCTTTTGCTGTGGTGCTATCCATGGATAAGTCGCGGGGCTCTTCCTGCGAGGCGCTCTCGGGCAGCAAGCGACACCGTGATGACTCCCCTTCCTCCGCGGTGGATCTGGAGCTCGAGGCTTCGCTCCGTTCCAAGTTGGAGGCGGAATAGGCGGCGCGCGAGCAGGTGGCTCGTGACCGCGAGGCTCGGGCTTTGGGTCCGGAGTGGTCGCAGCGCTCGGAGAGGGTTGGTGTGCTCGGATCCGGCCCGTAGGGCTCTGGATTTGGCCATTCTCTCTCTCCGGTGCTGGACCCGTGGGAGGAGGCGGTGGCCTCTGGCGGTGGTGTTTCTTCGTCTTCTGCCTCCCTTCCTGCTCCGGGAGTGGGCCGCGGTCCATCTGCTCCATCGCACCCTCCTCCTCCTCCTCGCTCGGTTGGGGTTGGTGCTGGTGCTCGTCCGCCGCCTCGGTCCTTCGCGGGGCCGACGCGTCGGCCGCTCGGTCCGGCCTCTGGGGCGCCCCCTTTTCCGGGGATGGGGGATGGGATCCTTCCTCCTCCTCCATCACTTCCGCAATCCCGCCCGTCCTCTGCTTCCCATAACAACCCCTCGGCGCTCACCTGCTTCGCTTGTCACAGGCCTGGCCATTTCCAGTCTCGCTGCAACAACCCTCCTTTTTGCCTGATCTGTCGCTCTGATGGTCACCTCACGGTCAACTGCATGGCTAGGCAGAAACCTCCCGCGGTCATCCAGTTCGGCTCGGGCCGCCCCGGTTGCGCCTTTTTCGCCTTCGACGGTGACCTGCCTGTCCGGGAGGTGGCACCTGCTCTGTCTAATGCTGCGATTGTTACGGTCAAGGATCAAAAGATTTTGCCCCAAATTCTTCTGGAAGGGCTTCGCATTTGGGATGAGGCTGGATGGGACTGGCAAGTTGTGCAGATATCTGAATTTGAGTTCTCTGTGGTGTTTCCCTCCAAAGAATGTTTGCGGATGATTGCCTTATGCACTAGCTTCACCTTGCCCCTCAATCAATTGGTGGTTTCTGTTAAAGCGGCTTCTTGCAGTGGTACGGTAGTTGGTCCTCTCTCTCAAGTCTGGGTTTTGATTGACGATTTGCCTGCTGGTCTCTGTTCGTCTGCTTTTCTCATGTCTTTCGGGGTTCTGATTGGGAAGCCCATCGAGGTGGATGAAGACTCTCTGAACAAGGTTGGCCCTGCTAGGATGAAGTTTTGGTGTGTGGATCCTGAATGGGTTCATGGCTCGATTGATATCTTCCCTTCTCCCAATGGTATTAAGCTTCGGGTGCGGGTGGAGGGGGCGGCTGCTTTTCAGACTCCACCTCCCCCTCCTCCCCCTTCTAACCCTTCGGACAAGCATGATAAGCAGGGGGACGGATCTCTGGGTGGCCCTAATCAGAGCCATGGGTCTAACCTCCGCTTCACCCAATCTGAATGGGATGGTTTGGCAGATTCTGAACATGAGTTGTTTCAATCCCAAGCTCCCTCTGGTGTTGCTCCTCGTGATGATTCGGTGATCCCGTCTGCTGCTCCCAATGTCCCTGCTGCTGGTGCTGATATGTCGAAGTTCCCGCCCTGCTCTGCTACCCCCGTTTCTGGTGCTTGCTCCAATCTTCCTGTCCGCCCGCTCTCCCCCACCCGATCGGGAATTGAAGATCTTCCGGCCTCCCCGGCTCGCGATGTGGTGGAATCCCAGTCCCTCCGGAAGAAGAAATCCTCAGTGTGGAAATTCTCGGCTAAGAGCCAGAACTCGTCGGGCTCGAAGCACTCCATGACGGGGGTTTGTCGGCGTCTTGATCAAGATTTGGGATCTATGTCCCGTTCGGGTCCCCATGTTGGCTCTCCTGCTGTGCGTTCGCCTGCGATTCGATCCCCTGTGTCCACGGCTCGCAAAGGAAGGCGGGTGGCAAATTCAGGTGTTTCTGTCCTGGAGCGGGCTGAAAAGCGGGCTGCGGCGAAGGATCTCCCTCCCCTAGGTACATCTCCCGTTCCCTCTGTTGTTGCTTCTCCAGTTCGGTTGGTTCTACCTTCTCTTTCAGATGATCATCTTTTAAATATTATGTCGGATGTGGGGGTGGTGGTTGATTCGTTTGTTGGTTCTCCTAGTTCTCTTCTTGCTATTATTCGGGCTAACGAGATGGCTCAGGCTGCCATTGCCAAAGCCAAAGAGGCCGTTGCCTCTCAGGTAGGGGCTTCTAGTAGTGGTCCGGTCGTGGACGCGGGCGCTGGTAGTGGCCAGCCCCAATCCAACTTGTCTAAAAGGGGCACCAATAAGCGTGCTAAACCCTGCGTGGCCCCTTGCAGGTCGAGCCTTCGAATCAAGAATCTTTCTTATAAATGAGGGCGTTATTCTGGAATATTAGGGGGTTCGGTGTTAGGGGGCGCCGTGACCAACTTAAAGATCTGGTTCGTTCTAACTCTGTTGACTTTGTGGGGCTGGTAGAAACCTTCAAGGAATCCTTCTCCCCTAATGACCTTTCTGCTATTGTGGGCATGGACAGATTTAATTGGAACTTTTTACCTGCTTCGGGGCACTCTGGAGGGATCTTGATAGGCTCCAATAAAGATATTTTTGATTTTGTTGCTTTTGATCATGGGATCTTTTGGGCCAGTGTTGTTCTCTCTCATAAAGCTCAGAATACTCTTTGTGAGTTTATCGTCGTCTATGGGCCTGCGGACCATTCCTTGTCGCCTTTATTTCTTAATGAACTTTCGTTGAAGATCGATGCTTGTAATTTACCGATGGTTATCGGGGGAGACTTTAACCTTCTGCGGTGCCCTAATGACAAAAGTAATGATAACTTCTCCTGGACACTGGCTAATGCCTTTAACGACTTCATTAGTGCCAATGCTATTCGTGAGCTACCTCGGGGGGGAGCTCGTTATACCTGGTCCAATCATCAGTCAATCCCTATTAGATCAGTGCTTGACAGAGTCTTCCTTTGTCCCAGGTGGGATTCCTTGTTCCCTAGGGCCTCTCTTTACGCCAAATGCATTATCGGTTCCGATCATACCCCCTTAATTCTTGACGATGGTTCCATTAGCCTCAGGCCTCCAGCTAGATTTCAATTTGACGCCTCCTGGTTGGCTGTGGATGGCTTTGTCGATATGGTTGCGGCGAAGATCTCCCTTTCTCTATCATCCAATGCTCGCTCCTTTGGGCCTTTGGATGATTGGATTTCGTGTTCCTATAACCTGCGTAAATTCCTCAGAGGTTGGTCTCGTAATCGTGCGGCGGAGGATCGTCGCACCAAATCTTTCCTCGAAGACCAGATCTTGTCGCTGGATCACGCGGCTGATTCTATTGGGCTCTGTGACGATGGTTGGGCGGTTCGTTATAATCTGGAGACTGCTTTAATACAGTTACACCATCAGGCTGAGATTTATTGGCGTCAACGGGGTACTCTAAACTGGACTCTAAAAGGCGACTCCCCTACGGCGTATTTCTTTGCGATCGCGAACGGCGGGCGTAGACGATGTGGTATTAATAGCCTGCTCATTAATGGTGTGCGATCTTCGGAGCAGTCTGTTATTATAGCTCATGTGGTGGATTTCTTCTCTTCGTTGTTGGGGGCTAAACCTCCATCGGGCTTCTCCATTTCTCCCTCCCTTTGGAACTTAGGTCTTAAAATCTCACCCAAGGAGTATGCCTCTTTGATGATCCCTCTTTCTGATCAGGAAATTTGGGATGTTGTTAAAACTGCCAATCCTAATGCTGCTTCTGGGCCAGACGGCTTCTCTATTCCTTTCTTTCGGAAATTCTGGCCCCAGTTGAAACAGCTGGTTTGTAATGTTATCCAGGGCTTCTATCTTGGTACTGTCGATATCTCCCGCCTGAACTATGCAGTGATAACCCTGATCCCCAAGGTTAAGGGTGCTGATGTTATTTCCCAATTCCGACCTATTGCTTTGATTAACAACTTCGCCAAATTCCCGGCTAAAGGCTTTGCGAATCGTTTGTCGCCGGTTGCTCATAGAGTTATTAGTCCTTATCAATCTGCTTTCATGAAAGGGCGTTTCATCCTTGATGGTATCCTATCCCTTCATGAGATTGTTCACGATCTTGATGCTCGGAGAGCTAAAGCGGTTATCCTTAAGCTAGACTTTGAGAAAGCCTATGACTCCGTGAGCTGGCCCTTCCTCAAGCAGGTCCATCTTGCTAAAGGTTTCGACGGTGCTTATGTTCATCGTATCATGCAGTTGGTCTCGGGTGGCCATACTGCCGTTTCGGTTAATGGTTTTGTTAGCAATTTCTTCGCCAATGGTAGGGGCCTTCGCCAAGGGGATCCTGCTTCCCCTGTTCTTTTTAATTTTGTGGCCGACGCCTTCTCGTGCATGCTTTCCAGGGCGGCCCGTTGTGGGCACATTGCTCCTGTGGTCTCTGATTTACTTCCGGAGGGTGTTTCCCACTTGCAATATGCGGATGATACCATTATCTTGGTGGAGCTGGATGACACCTGCATTGCCAATCTTAAATTCATCCTGTTGTGTTTCGAAGCTGTTTCGGGTCTTAAGATTAATTTCGCTAAAAGTGAGGTCCTGGTGACGGGTGTGGATGAGGCGGAAGCCTTGTGGGTTGCCAGGCTTCTGAACTGTTCTCTGGGTTCCTTTCCCTTTAAATATCTAGGCCTTCCTATCTCTCCTGGCGTGCTCCATGCTAAAGATTTCGCTCCGGCGGTCGCTAAAGTGGGGAACAGGGTGCTCCCTTGGAGAGGCAGATATAATACCAATGCTGGCAAAGTTGCTCTAATTAACTCCTGCTTATCCTCTCTCCCCATGTTTCTTATGGGCTTCTATCTTCTTACGGATGGCGTGCATGCTGGCTTCGACAAACATAGGGGAGCCTTCTACTGGAATTCCGCGGATAACAAACGGAAATATAGGCTGGTCAAGTGGCAGCATATGTGTAAGCCTAAAAACCATGGGGGGTTAGGTATTATTAATACTCGGGTGATGAACATTTGTTTGCTTATCAAGTGGTGGTGGAAAATTTTAACTAGTGGGGCTGACTCGCTATGGTTCTCGATTCTTAAGGCTAAATACTTCCCACATTCCAACCCGCTGTTTGCCACCGCGAGGCGCGGCTCTCAATTTTGGAAATCCCTTGTCAAAGTCAGACCTATTTTCCTGGAACATGTTAAATTTAATGTTGGTAATGGGATGGCAGTCCGCTTTTGGTTGGACTGGTGGTCGGGGGATGCCCCCCTCGCTGAGAGTTTTCCGGTTTTGTTCTCTTACTGTCCTAGTCCGGGTATCTCCATCGTGGAGGTGGCGGCTAATAACTGGGATCTGGCCTTTCATTGGGCCCTGTCTCCTGAAGAGTTGGAAGATTGGCAAAGTCTCTCTGCCCTCTTCCCCGTGCTCTCGGAGTCGGCCGATTCTGTAGTCTGGCCTCATTCGGCCTCAGGTAGATTTACGGTCAAGTCGCTTTATTCTAGACTTATTGGTGGTACTCCTTCGACCAGATTCTCTTGTGTTTGGAAGTCCAAAGTTCCTCCTAAGATTAAAATTTTCCTTTGGCAAGCCTTTCGTTGGGGTCTTGGAGAACTATGTGGGGCCTTGGAGAACTCTGATCACATCTTTTTCAATTGCGTGCTGGCCAAGCTGGTTTGGTGCTGTGTCAGATCTTGGCTTCAGGTCTCTTGGAACCCCTCCTCTTTCTCCGATATTCGAACCCTAGCCAAAGCTTTGGTTGGGGTCACCAAGAGGGTGTTTTGGGTTGGCCTGGGTGCCTTATGTTGGGCTCTGTGGACCATTAGGAACAAATTTACTATTGAGCATATCTTCCCATCTAAGCCTGCTGACGTTCTTTTCAAATCATGTATATTATTGCAGCAGTGGAGATCATTGACTAAGGAGGTTGATCGGGATGCCCTGGACCTACTCATCGACAAAATCCGGGCTTCGGCATCTCACATCTCTGGACGGGATCCTGTCGTCTAATCCTAGTGGTGCTGTTTGCGGAGTTTAGGTCTCGCTCCTTTCCGGCCTGCGCGCCGTGTATGACAGTTGCCTGTATCCATCCTTCCTTGGCTACTCTTATATACTTTTCGTTCCGTGCGCTGTGTGCGTTCTCCTCGTTAACTGGTCTCTTTCCTGTTTGGTCTTGTGACGCTGCCATGTGGCTTTATTTATAAAGTCGGGCTCTGGCCTTTTCTCTAAAAAAGTTAGCCGGTTAGTGGCCGTGGTTGTTAGCGCACCATGCGTGCTTGGGTTTTTTTGGGGTTAGTTGAGTTAGTGGCCGGTGGTGGCTGGGTCATGCGTGAGTCGTAGCTAGCTGGGTGTGTGTGCCCCTTTGATATAAGAGCATCTCCAGCCGTTCGGCCTTCCAGAGTGTCGAAAAAGAGTGGCCTGGGGGTGAACTTGCTCTAGAATGGCCCCTGGGGGAGACCTAGCTTCCAGCCACGCCCCAGGCGGCGCCTCCCAAGCCGCGGCAAATTCAAACATGGACATTTCCACTCATAAAAGACGTCACAAGTCCGGCGATCACATCGCCTAGTTCGGCGATCATCAGTTCGTCAATTGTATGAAAAGTTTGGCGTACAAAAGAGAAAGGACGTGCATGCAACGCTTCACACGGCGGGGTCGGCCACCGGCGTCGGCGGAGTCGGCGTGCGTGGGCTTGGCGGTGTCAAAGTTGCTTCGATATTGGGCGGCGTCGGCGGGGCTTCTGTGTTGCTGGGCGTCGTGGAGGCATCATCGCTCGGGCTTGGTGGCGGCATGGGCGTGGGCGTGGGAGTTGGCAGCGCCATGGACGGTAGCTGGTTTAGGATGAGACCGCGCTCCGCCAAGTACCACGCCTTGACCGCCTCATTATTGCTCTGGAGCATGTCCGCCCCGCCCAGCAGGAAAGCCAGGTCAGTGTTCCTCTTCTTCGCGGTGACGTTCGTCCGGAGTAGTTCGAGCTTAACGGCGTTGCTCGTCATCAACGCCGACCACCGCGCCTCGGTCTTCTCTTCACGCCGAGCGGCCCGGGCATGTGCGTTGGCGAGGCAATGCTCGATGGACTCCTGCATGCACGCGGTAGCTGAGTCGGCGTGTTTCCCCTTCTTGGCCCCTTTGTTGCCTTCGGGGGGCCCCTCGCCCGCGCCCGACGTCGGCTCGTCCGGCTTGTAGGTCTCCTTAGCCTTGGCAAGGGTGCCCGGACATCTGCCCACTTCTCGTACTTCTTGATCTTTTTGAAGACGTGGAGGTACTTGAATTCTTGGAGGGCAGCGTGCGGAAGCTTGTGAGAAGGGCAGCGCGCCACGGCGGAGAGGGGGTGTCGGGTACGACACGTAGGCCGGCGGTGAGTGGTTGTATGGAGGGTACTGCACGCCGGCCAAGGCGGGCGAGGGCGTGCGCTGGGCCGGGTGACCATGGGGGAAGGTGATGTTGGGGTTGAACCCACCGTGCGCGTCCCCGTCGACGTAACCCAGCGACGACGTGCATCCCCAGGGTTGCGGCGACGACGAGAAGCCAGCCGGAGAATCGACGCTTTGCTGGCTCCAGGGCGCGTGCTAGGCGTGGCCCCGGGGAGGATTCGTCATCCCCACGCGAGCCGCCTTGGCTTGTTCGGCTGCAGCCGCAGCCACAAGCGCCGCGTTGTCCCTGGCATTCTTGGCGTTGGCCCTGTTCCGCCGGTCGGTGGTGACAGCCTCCCGACGCTGGACTTCCGCCCTCTAGTCGGCGTTGGACATGCCCGGCGGCTTGGACGGCAGCGCCCTCGGCTTCGTCTGCTTCGGCTGGGTCGCAGCCGTCGCAACGTGGGGGATCACGTATTTCTTCCGCGGCATGGCTTGTGGTGAGGGGATGAGAAGGGATATTGGTGGGAGGAATGGAGAGAGTGAGAGGGAAGCCGGGGGGAAAGCGGGAAGAAACGGCGGGAAAAGGCCCTCCTCTCGCCGACAGAGCGGCCCCACGCCCCTTTTCGCTTGTGCCGCTGCCCCCAGCGCGCCGGATTCGGCTCGGGTGCGCCGGCTGTTATTTCGGCCCAACCTGGCAAAAAACTGAGTCCTGGGGGCGCGACTGGGCCGATTTTCGCCCGCCGACGCTAAAAATTCGACTGGGAAGGGCCTGTTGGGGGCGTGGCTGGAGATGCTCTAAGAGCGTCTCCAACCATTGGCCCCCCAGGCGGCTCGTAAAATCGCTGCCTGGGGGCGAGCCGGCGCTAAAATCGGCCTGGGGGCTTTCGGGTTCCCAGCCGCCGATCACAGGGTCGTCCCTAGAAGATGTTTTTAATACTTTTTGAAAATGAATTCGGCTAAAATTCAGCAAACGGGACAAAGTTTTGCCTAAAATTTGGCGAACATGGCAGTACTTAGGCGATTTAAATAGTTTTTTACATAGGAATCTGAAAATACTTTAAAAAGGCCGCAACTACAGACCGAAGAACGCGCTGAGCACGGCGAGGTCGCCGCCATCGCCGTTGTCATCGTTTTCCTTCTCCTCCTTCACGCGGCCGCCCCTGCTGGACCCTTGCCCGGGGTCGCCCTCGCGGACCGGTGGTAGTGCGTCCTCATCGCTATATCATCAAGGACGACGACACCTCCCTCGTCGCGGCACTAGCGCTCCAGCTCTGTCCGCGCCCAGTTGTGTCATGACCAGCGGGGGGATGGGCACGCCACTGGCGCTGAGTCTCCCCCCTCCCCGGCCCCGCGCGCATGTTGGGAGGTGTCAGGATGTTGGCCTCGAACAGCAAGTACGCCTCCCACTCGTGCAGCGAGCGGTGGCCGAAGCCATTGGTCGCCGCCCCATCGCCGAGGAATAGCTCGCCCATCATCGTGACTGAGCTTGGGAAGAGAGGGGAGGAATGTTAGCGACGGCTGCGCACGGGGAGAGAGGGGGGCAAAGCACGTCAGAGAGGAAGAACACGACGGTTGTGGGCGGGTGTGGCCACAGGCGAGGGGGGCGTTGCTTTTATAGTGGTCGGGCGTCATGTGTACGCGTGGCGGGAAGGGCGGGGGGCGTTGCCGCGCCGCCTGTGAGGAATCAATGGAAGGCTGACCGGCGACAGCCTTGGCATTGATTCCCTGCGGGAAACCGAGGCGTTGTGAGGATGACGAGGGTGAGTGTCGCTTACTCGGCGTGCTCGCTGTTCGTTCGCACCAAAATCGCTTGCCCTGGCACCCTCGAGAGCCCCCCCCCATTGTGCCGGATTCGGCCTGCGTCTGCCGGCACCAGTTTCGGCCCAAACCGGTGAAAAACGGACTCCTGGGGGCGCGACTGGGCCAAATTTTAGGCGCCGACGCGAAAAATCGCCTAGGGGGCTGTTGGGGGCGCGGCTGGAGATGCTCTAAAACCCATCCCCTTGTGTATTGGTCGATTGCCGCAGTATGTGCCGAGCCAAGTGAGAGGGGCCTAAGAAAGATGAAGTCTTGGTCGGGACCGTGGTGTGTGCCCGGTCGACATGAGAGTTCTTCGAGGTTGTGCGCGTGTGTGCGTGTTTATCTCTATGTATGTGTTTAAGACAGTCTTTGTGAGGAATAAAGCCTAGATGCACGCGTTGGTGCGCCGCGGCATTCGTCACCAGAAAAAATCATGGTGTCTCCTTCCTCTATTTTTGCCCGGTGTTTGTGTCGTCGGGAGGCTGCTCGGTGTGTGACGCCGAGGAGGGTTAGTCTGCCCCAACATTAGATTCACCATCAAATATATTTTCGCATCCTATGTTTGTTACTGTATATGTTCATATTTTTATATAAACTAAGCCAAATTTTATAAACTTTTTTTGGAAAAACTTCATAAAATTTCTTTTTTCGATTGAACAAAAATGTAATAAATAAACAAGTAAAAAATCCTTAAGAAATTCATTCATTCCTTTTTGTTTATTTCTCTGTGTGGTCTTGGTAATTTTAGGTTTTCCCTTTGTGTACGCCTACCATCTGGTATTTTATATTTTTCTTTTTTTCTCGAATATGCACGAGTGTGCATAGTTTCTATTAAAGAGGGAGAATGGAGAAAGAGCCCCTCCATGTTGGCGTTACAAATTATATGAACTCAACTCTGCGGCTACGCCGCCCCACTCCACAGCGAAATCCTATGAGTTACATTCTCGCTCTCACCCACCCTAGCACTTCCCCAATGGACACATCGCCCTTGCGGATCCCAGCCATCTTCCATGCTCTGCTCTCAACTTCAATCCTGGCAAGTATTCGCTGTACCGAAGGTGTGCACCCATCAAACACAATAGCATTTTGGTGCTTCCATAGCTCCCACATCACGAGGATGGCCATCGCGTGCGCGTCCCTCGTGCTCTGGCCTGCATCGTTCATGTCATGGCACCATTCAGAGAGCGATCCCCCTTGCTGGTGCCCACGTTGCCTGCCCAAGGCCAGGACCAACCACGTTCCATACCTGCCGCGCAAACACACAATCCACCAGAAGGTGCCCAATTGTCTCCTCCTCTTGATCGCATAAGGGGCACGCCTCCATGTGATCAAGGCATCGCCGAGAAAGACGGTCTGAGGTCCAGCACCTGTTGCGCTGAGCTAGCCAAGCGAAGAAACGGCACTGGAGGGGCTCACGGTTATATCATTTTCTTAGATGAGCTCCTTTATTAGTTTTTTTTACGATCACCTCCTCCTTTATTCACTCATAGCAACGGTGGCATTGTTTACAATCAAGGGAGTAACCGCATCAGGCGCAAATTCCAGCCAAGAAATCGAAGGAGAAAATCTAGCTAGCCTAGCTAGTTCATGAGCTATCTGATTACTCTCTCTATTACAATGATCAAAGGTTATATGATTAAAATCTAGAGACATAAAATAGCAGCAATTGAACCATCAAGTAATGCTACGACCACCTCCGCTCTTTTATCAGTTGGTTGTATGGAATGCATCATGCGGATGGAAATCAGTGGAAAGAAAGTCACGTGCACACGCTAGAGGACTGACGTCCGGGCATTACAAATGTCCTATGTTGAATTATTCGATGTAAAACTTTGATCACATATTGTTACTAGTGTTCAGTAGTACTAATCAAACCGTAAATTAACTAATCACCTGTCAATCGAATCTTCAACCGCAGTTCCTTATCTACCAAGTTCCTTAGGAGCAAGGGCATTGATCAGATAGGCCACAACCTTTGATATTAAATAAATAGTGCAAGAACATCTCTTAAACAAAAGGGACATCTCTATATAGCGTGACCATCTCTAGCATACCGATTCAATCAAACCAGTCCCCTTGCACTGGCAACTGGCCTTTCTTCCCTCACTTGTCAAGGGAGAGAATGATCCTCAGTGTGCTGATGAGTCCAGCTTCAGTGCCATGGAGCTCCCTGGTATGCGGTACCCTTGGCTTTGTGCTTCTATGGGAGGCTAGCCGGTTAGTAGATTTGCTATGGTGGCGCCCGTGGTGGCTTGAGCGTGCCTTGCGTGCCCAAGGTCTCTGCGGCACGTCTTACCGCTTCCTCGTCGGAGATCTCATCGACTACGGGCGGCGGAACAAGGAGGCATGATCGAGGTCAATGCCTCTGCGCTGTCACAACATAGCCCCACTCTTCCCGCCGTTCCTCCACGACCTTGTCCGGGAGCATGAAAAGACATGTATATCTTCGTTGAGTGTGTTCCCCAAGGTCACCATCAGCAACCCTGACTTAGCCAAGGAAGTGTTGTCGAACAAGTTCGGCCACTTCGAGAAGCTCAAGTTTCCGGCTCTGTCTAGGCTTCTTGCCGGAGGACTAGCGGCTTACGACGGCGAGAAATGGGTCAATCATAGAAGGATCCTTAACCCCGCATTCCATCTCGAGAAGCTCAAGGTATTTGTAGTCGTTTCGTATGAAGTGTTCAAGCATTGGCTTGCGAATTAAGTAAGCATTTGTTTTCTTTCAAACTTGTATTAAGTGTGTGACTGATCCTCCAAGCGCACATCATCAAATTGAATTTGCAGCTCATGATGCCAGCCTTGTCTACATGCTGCCAAGAGCTTGTCGATAGATGGACGTGATCCCTTGGTTCAGACGGTATCTATGAGTTGGATGTCTTCCCGGAGCTCCAAAGACTCACTGGAGATGTCATTTCTCGCACCGCATTTGGCAGTAACTACCTTGAAGGTGCCAGGGTTTTCCAGCTGCAATCCGAGCAAGTTGAACTCATTGTGGCCAGGCCAAAGAAGATTGTGCTTCCCGGTTACTTGTAATTCAACACCTAGTAGTACTAGTAAGTTTCAAGATTCGATTTTCCTACCAGAAGAGAACTAATGGGACAATATGCATATCTAGTATAAAACCAGCATTAATAAAGACCGTAGTACTGGTTTAGAGTAACACCGGAGATCATGTTTTATCGATCTGAGGTCCTCTATTTTAAGTAATGAGAGTAAATTATTCTGTGATTTGTAAATGTGCAATATGATTGATTTAGTACCGTTGTTCAGCAGTGTGTGCTAATAATTTATTGGGGTATTAACAGGTCCTTGCCGACCAAAAACAATAGATGGATGCGTCAAATTAATAATGAAATTGAATCCATTCTACATGGTCTAATTGAGAAAAGAATGCAAGCTATGCAAGAAGGAGAAAATACCAATGATGACTTGCTCGGCTTGATGCTTGAGTCAAACATGAGGACCTCGGATGACAATGGCCAACCATCTCAGGAATGACCATTAAAGAGGTCATGGAGGAATGCAAGTTGTTATATCTTGCTTGGACAGAAACAACATCAATACTGCTCACATGGACAATGATCGTACTAAGTATGCATCCAGAGTGGCAGGACCGTGCAAGGGAGGAGGTCATTAGCTTATTTGGAAAAAACAAACTTGAGTACGAAGGCGTTAACCGACTCAAAACAGTGAGTGGTGTTTTATTTACTTGATTCCATTGTTACAACAGGATATAAAATTGGATATATAAATCTTGCAATTTATACATACCTACGCAAGTGACCACGATTCTTTACGAGGTACTCCGATTGTACTCGCCTGCCGGTGGGTTCATCCGAAAAACATACAAGGAGATGAAGATTGGTGACATCACATACCCTGTTGGTGTCCTCATCGAGCTTCCTGTGTTCCAAATGAACCACGACCCACACATATGGGGAAGCGATGTTCATGAGTTCAAGCCAGAGAGGTTCGCCAACGGGATCTCTAAGGCGTCCAAGTATCCCGGTGCATTCCTACCATTCAGTTGGGGGCCACGGATCTGCATTAGCCAACAATTTGCCATGCTTGAGGGCAAGATGGCATTGTGCATGATTCTTCAATGCTTTGAGTTTGAGCTTGCGTCGTCATACACTCATGCAGTGGATAACAGTAGAGTGATGCGTCCGACACATGGTGCACAAATCAACCTCACGGCAATTTTATCATCATGCATAGTAATATAATATATACATGTTGTTCACTATCAGTTTCCATGTACCTAAACATATAATTAGGCACTAAAATATCGACGAGTTTGTATTTCATGTGAACCAACCATTTTGTCTTTATTATTAAAGTTGAGTTGATGGTTGTTGCTGGTGTGTCACCTCCCACCCGCTCCTCCACGTGTATGCTTGCTCCTTGACACTTAACACGCACAAGGGCCTTGCCCATCAAAAATTCACACATGTGTTTTATGCCTTCATCTATGTGAAGTAAAGAGGTAAATGATGGAATGATTGCTTTCATTGATAAATTTGGGATACATATACCATGAGTACAAAGGTGGTTACAAAGGAGGCAATTGTCAAAAGTGGCAACTGGCATAGCACGGATTAACCCTTTAACTAACATGATTAATTAATTCCTAACACTCCTGCTAATCAATGCTTATCTTTATGAATATGCATCATCTTGATAAATACTCCTCCTTGTATGTGTTTGCCTTCGAGAATGTTCATCGTCATCTTCTGTTTGCTGGAAAGAAGGATCATCATCTTCATCTTGAGAAAATTTTCTTTAAAAATCCAGTGGAAATATGAGGAGAATAGTATTTGATATATTATGAAAACTCATTTAAACCCTGTGGGAAAAATAAGGAGCAAATGATAGAACATATAATGATTATTTTCTCTATGTGAGAAAACCTTTGAAAATAGAGAAAACTCATTGGTGAGTGTAAAGAACAATAAATATGTTCCGTGTATTTACTTTAAAAAATCAAGGAGGAAAATTAGGAAGTATGATATATGATCGTAGACATTGCCTTATTAAAACCATTATGAGAAACCCTAAGAGAAAAACTCATAAACGAAAAGAGCACAAAATGATATGCCATTGAAAACTCTTTAAAACCCCAGTGAGAAAAATATAAGGAGAAAGTGATATGACATATGTCAACGCTTGTATTTGTATTGTCTCATTAAAAACCTAAATTAGAAACCATCAGGTAAAAGCATGGATGGAAAAGAGTACAATATATGCATGAGGATTGTGAACGTGTTATAATTTGGTACTTTACTCCCTACTGAAATTTGCAAATTTTAGGATTGTCTCGTACTAATTCTAGGGAAATGATTATGGAATATAGAAGTTGCTATTGACAATGTGAAATATTTGTTAGATGTTAACAATATTTTTGGGCAAATTATCTGCTCACTTTGGAATAATTCATGGGGTAAAAAAATTATGAGTAACTTTCATTCTAGTGTTGCTCTTCATATAACCCATATGTATTTCAACAATACACCTGCTATTATCTTGCTAGATAATATATTATGTGATTTTGATGAATCTTAGCCACATGATTTTGAGTGTGGTCAATCATTATGCCAAGTCATGCACAATTTTCAATGATTCATACAACATAACTGTTTCAGAACGATTAGTGAAAGTAGTCATTGGAGTCTATTTAGATAACCTATATGAAAAAACTATTCCAGTGAATTATGTGTAAGATTCGACATTGTTGGGATCACAAAAGTGGACAGTATATAACAATATAGCATACCATGGTCATATTTTGATTCTACTATTAGTACTAATCAAGACACATTCTGAGTTGGAGATACCAGATGATATCCCTTACATCAACCATAAGCCTTGTTAGGGGTTTACACTCGGATCAAATTGATAGCAAATATAGTGTAAGACCTGACATAGTTTGTATTGATATGAGTGCTAGAATGTTATTGAGATATGGAACTTCACGTCCTAATATCACATAATTAGTACCCCTAGGCCTTGATATATTTATACCATTGTGAGGGATAGTATAACCATAGTTGTTTATGATTGATTATGGCGTCCTGGTCTAGGGGTCTCTCACCATATCGGTTCCCATCCTGCTGGGCCAGGTTGAGGACCCCTAGGTTGGTTCGGTCCTAGGCCACATTAGGCGGCCCATGACATGCCCTACAAAGAGGATTCAAGGAGTCTTGCCGTTCAAGACAAGGAAACCGTATGCGTGGAGGACTCCTTTCCACCGACATAGCCAACTAGGACTCCGGTATCTTATATAAGCCGCAGACGGGCTAGTCTACAAAACACATCTTAGACAACTTAGGACCCCTTGGTATTCAGCTGTACTTTGTACACACACCAACACAATGTATACGAGCAGGAGTAGGGTATTATCTCCACCATGAGAGTCCAAAATTGTATAAAATCTAACTCCCTGTTACCATTCGACCGAATCGCTTGGTTAAGAAACCCTGATGAGGGATCTGCCGAATTTAACTCCGATAGTGGTGGCCCATGCAGGTCCCGCTAGTTGAACTCAGAGGCTTGATGGGAGCTTAGATTAGATCATGATCTACATGTCAAGACAGAACTTCGTCTTCGATGCGATCTTGTTTGTCGCTGACTCAGTTCGCTGCCTCGGTCATGTCAAGAACTGCACCCCAGTCCGGATCGCCAAAAATCGGATGAGCTTCTTCATCAAAATAAACTCCAACCTCTGCCGAGATCATGAAAAAAATCATCCATGGAGCTCAAGAGCTCAACGTCAACATTGCTATCGTGCGGCCATGCAATATGGCATGAATGACGAAATCTTTTATATCGGGCGTGCCTTCACAAGCATCATTTCACATATCCCTTTGGTGGGATTGTGCAGAACTGAGTCTACAACAACCCTATAAACTTTTGTTGCGATCCAATGGTGGAATCTCTTGCTACCTTTGGAAGATCCAACTGTTCAGATTGTCACGAGTTTGGAAGAAGGAGGCCAGCAGCCAACTCTGACATCCTTTGGAAGATCCAACTGTTCAAATTGTGTGAAATTTTCATGGTTGCGACCTCTCAAATTTAAGCTTGATCTGATGGTTCAAACTCCGAGAAACACCCCAAGAGTGCATCAATTTGTGAATGTTTTTTTGCATGAAAACAAATCTGACACATCTTCATCTTTCTTCATCAACAGACTATTAAACGGTCAGTCCCTATAACACTCGTACTCCTCCGGACCAGAGAAGGAGCGACAGAAGGACCTTGAGACTCCAGCCCCGGCTGATCCAACCGCTAGTTGCACCGACACAATTGATTCGTGCCAGACAGATTCCAACGTCAGTCAGACGCACTCCTCCCATGAGAAACAGAGAGCCATGCAGATGGTCATTTCCTCCTTTGGCCTACATGGGACAACTCCTCACTCGACGGATCATGAGTGGTCAGAGTCAGATCCGTTGCCTATCATGCCAAAGAGGGCTGGAAATCGCTAGAAGGGAGCTCGGGGCGGAGCGAAGTGTAGTGAGTAGGGTTTGGCCCAGGGATTGGATGGGGACGAATATATGTGGGGTCGGGGTGGGCCAGCGTGGGCCGGATCCGACGTGGTGGACACACCCGGGCCTCCCCATACCCGCCTCGGATTTGGGCTAGATATGAGGGGTGTTGATCAGCCCAAACTTTGGGGCCGGTATGAGGCGTCTGTTTGGGTTGGTTTTTTAATCGGTCAATGACTGAGCCGTCCGCCCGAGCGTATAGGGGGGAGCGCAACTATAGATGTTTGTAAGTTGCTTCCATTATGGCCAGCCTTAGGGCATCTCCTGAAGGAAATATGCCCTAGAGGGAATAATAAAGTTGTTATTTATATTTCTTTATATCATGATAAATGTTTATTATTCATGCTAGAATTGTATTAACCGGAAACTTAGTACATGTGTGGATACATAGACAAACAGAGCGTCCCTAGTATGCCTCTACTAGACTAGCTCGTTGATCAAAGATGGTTAAGTTTCCTAACCATAGACATGTGTTGTCATTTGATGAATGGGATCACATCATTAGAGAATGATGTGATGGACAAGACCCATCTATTAGCTTAGCATTTATCATCGTTTAGTTTTACTGCTATTGCTTTCATCATTACTTATACATGTTCCTCTGACTATGAGATTATGCGACTCCCGAATATCGGAGGAACACCTTGTGTGTTATCAAACGTCATAATGTAACTGGGTGATTATAAAGATGCTCTACAGGTGTCTCCGATGGTGTTTGTTGAGTTGGCATAGATCGAGATTAGGATATTCACTCCGTGTATCGAAGAGGTATCTCTGGGCCCTCTCGGTAATGCACTGTTGGGGAACGTAGTAATTTCAAAAAAATTCCTACGCACACGCAAGATCATGGTGATGCATAGCAATGAGAGAGGAGAGTGTTGTCTACGTACCCTCGTAGATCGTAAGCGGAAGCGTTATGACAACGCGGTTGATGTAGTCCTACGTCTTCACGATCGACCGATCCTAGTACCGAAAGTACGGCACCTCCGCGATCTGCACATGTTCGGCTCAGTAAAGTCCCACGAACTCACGATCCAGTAGGGTGTTGAGGGAGAGCTTCGTCAGCACAACGGCGTGATGACGGTGATGATGATGCTACCGGAACAGGGCTTTGCCTAAGCACCGCTACGATACGACCGAGGTGGATTATGGTGGAGGGGGGCACCGCACACGGCTGGAAACAATCAACTTCTATTTCTATGGGGTGCCCCCCTCCCCCGTATATAAAGGAGTGGAGGAGGGGAGGGCTGGCCCTCTCTATGGCGCGCCCCAAGGGGGATTCCTACTCCTAGTAGGAGTAGGTTTCCCCCCTTCCCTAGATGGAGTAGGAGAAGAAGGAAGGGGAAGAGGAAGAGAAGGAAAGAGGGGGGCGTCGCCCCCTCCCTAGTCCAATTCGGACCAGCCCATGGGGGGCACATAGCCACCCCTTGAGGCCCTTCCCTCCTTTCCATTATGGCCCATTAAGGCCCATTACTTCCCCGGCGAATTCTCGTAACTCTCTAGTACTCTGAAAAATACCTGAATCACTCGGAACCTTTCCGATGTCTGAATATAGCCTTCCAATATATCGATCTTTACGTCTCGACCATTTCGAGACTCCTCGTCATGTCCGTGATCTCATCCGGGACTCCAAACAACCTTTGGTACATCAAATCACATAACTCATAATACAAATCGTCATTGAACGTTAAGCGTGCAGACCCTACGGGTTCGAGAACTATGTAGACATGACCGAGACACATCTCCGGTCAATAACCAATAGCAGAACCTGGATTCTCATATTGGCTCCAACATATTCTACGAAGATCTTTATCGATCAAACCGCATAAGAACATACGTTATTCCCATTCTCATCAGTATTTCACTTACCCGAGATTTGATCGTCGGTATCATCATACCTGGTTCAATCTCGTTACCGACAAGTCTCTTTACTCGTTCCGTAATGCATCATCCTGCAACTAACTCATTAGTCACATTGCTTGCAAGGCTCATAGTGATGTACATTACCGAGAGGGCCCAGAGATACCTCTCCGATAGACGGAGTGAGAAATCCTAATCTCGATCTATGCCAACTCAACAAACACCATCGGAGACACCTATAGAGCATCTTTATAATCACCCAATTATGTTGTGACATTTGATAGCACACAAGGTGTTCCTCCGGTATTCGGGAGTTCCATAATCTCATAGTCAGAGGAACATGTATAAGTCATGAAGAAAGTAGTAGCAATAAAACTAAACGATCATTATGATAAGCTAGCTGATGGGTCTTGTCCATCACATCATTCTCTAATGATGTGATCCCATTCATCAAATGACAACACAAGTCCATGGCTAGGAAACTTAACCATCTTTGATTAACGAACTAGTCAAGTAGAGGCATACTAGGGACACACTGTTTGTCTATGTATCCACACATGTACTAAGTTTTCGGTTAATACAATTCTAGCATGAATAATAAACATTTATCATGATATAAGGAAATATAAATAACAACTTTATTATTGCCTCTAGGGCATATTTCCTTTAGTCTCCCACTTGCACTAGAGTCAATAATCTAGTTCACATCGTCATGTGATTTAACACCAATAGTTCACATCTCTATGTGATTAGTTCACATCTCCATGTGACTAACACCAAAAGGGTTTACTAGAGTCAATAATCTAGTTCACATCGCTATGTGATTAACACCCAAAGAGTGATCATGTTTTGCTTGCAAGGGAAATTTAGTCAACGGGTCTGCCACATTCAGAGTCGTATGTATTTTGCAAATTTTCTATGTCTACAATGCTTTGCACAAAGCTACTCTAGCTAATTACTCCCACTTTCGATATGTATCTAGATCGAGACTTAGAGTCATCCAGATCGGTGTCAAAGCTTGCATCGACGTAACTATTTACGACGAACTCTTTGTCACCTCCATAATCGAGAAACATTTCCTTATTCCACTAAGGATATTTTTTACCGTTGTCCAGTGATCCACTCCTGCGTCACTATTGTACCCCCTTGCCAAACTTATGGTGAGGTACACAATAGGTCTGGTACACAGCATAGCATACTTTATAGAACCTATGACTGAGGCATAGGGAATGACTTTTTATTCTCATTCTATTTTCTGCCGTGGTCGGGTTTTGAGTCTTTACTCAACTTCACACCTTGTAACACAGGCAAGAACTCCTTTGACTGTTCTATTTTGAACTACTTCAAAATCTTGTCAAGGTATGTACTCATTGAAAATATATCAAGCGTCTTGATCTATCTCTATAGATATTGATGCTCAATATGTAAGTAGCTTCACCGAGGTCTTTCTTTGAAAAACTCCTTTCAAACACTCCTTTATGCTTTCTAGAAAATTCTACATTATTTCCAATCAACAATATGCATTCACATATACTTATCAGAAATGTTGTAGTGCTCCTACTCACTTTCTTGTAAATACAGGCTTCACCGCAAGTCTGTATAAAACCATATGCTTTGATCACTTTATCAAAGCATATATTCCAACTCCGAGATGCTTGCACCAGTCCATAGATGGATCGTTGGAGCTTGCTCACTTTGTTAGCACCTTTAGGATTGACAAAACCTTCTGGTTGCATCATATACAACTCTTCTTTAAGAAATCCATTAAGAAATGCAGTTTTGACATCCATTTGCCAGATTTCATAAAATGCAGCAACTTCTAACATGACTCGGACAGACTTTTAAGCATCAATATGAGTGAGAAAAACTCATCATAGTCAACACCTTGAACTTGTCGACAACATTTTGTGACAATTCGAGCTTTGTAGATAGTAACACTACTATCAGCGTCTGTCTTCCTCTTGAAGATCCATTTATTCTCAATGGCTTGCCGATCATCGGGCAAGTTCACCAAAGTCCACACTTTGTTCTCATACATGGATTCTATCTCAGATTTCATGGCCTTAAGCCATTTGTCGGAATCTGGGCTCATCATCGCTTCCTCATAGTTCGTAGGTTCATCATGGTCTAGTAACATGATTTCCAGAACAGGATTGCCGTACCACTTTGTTACGGATCGTACTCTGGTTGACCTACGAGGTTTGGTAGTAACTTGATCTGAAGTTTCATGATCATCATCATTAACTTCCTCACTAATTGGTGTAGGTATCACTAGAACTGATTTCAGTGATGAGATACTTTCCAATTTGAGAGAAGGTACAATTACCTCATCAAGTTCTACTTTCCTCCCACTCACTCCTTTCGAGAGAAACTCCTTCTCTAGAAAGGATCCACTCTTAGCAACAAAGATCTTGCCTTCGGATATGTGATAGAAGGTGTACCCAACAGTTTCTTTTGGGTATTCTATGAAGACGCACTTCTCCGACTTGGGTTTGAGCTTATCAGGTTGAAACTTTTTAACATAAGCATCGTAACCCCAAACATTAAGAAATGACAACTTGGGTTTCTTGCTAAACCATAGTTCATACGATGTCATCTCAACGGATTTAGATGGTGCCCTATTTAACGTGAATGTAGCTGTCTCTAATGCATAACCCGAAAATGATAGTGGTAATCGGTAAGAGACATCATAGATCACACCATATCCAATAAAGTATGATTACAACGTTCAGAAACACCATTATGATGTGGTGTTCGAGGTGGCGTGATTTGCAAAACTATTCCACATTGTTTCAAATGAAGACCAAACTCGTAACTCAAATATTCGCCTCCGCGATCAGATCATAGAAACTTTATTTTCTTGTTACGATGATTTTCCACTTCACACTGAAATTCTTTGAACTTTTCAAATGTTTCAGACTTATGTTTCATTAAGTAGATATACCCATATCTGCTCAAATCATCTGTGAAGGTCAGAAAATAATGATACCCACTGCGAGCCTCAACACTCATCGGATTGCATACATCAGTATGTATTATTTCTAATAAGTCAGTTGCTTGCTCCATTGTTCCGGAGAATGGAGTTTTAGTCATCTTGCCCATGAGGCATGGTTCGCAAGCATAAAATGATTCATAATCAAGTGATTCCAAAAGCCCATCAACATGGAGTTTCTTCATGCGCTTTACATCAATATGACCTAAACAGCAGTGCCACAAATATGTTGCACTATCATTATCAACTTTGCATCTTTTGGCATCAATATTATGAATATGTGTATCACTACAATCGAGATTCAATAAACCATTCACCATGGGTGTATGACACACAGAAGGTTTTATTCATGTAAATAGAATAACAATTATTCTTTGACTTAAATGAATAATCGTATTACAATAAACATGATCCAATCATATTATGCTCAACGCAAACACCAAATAACATTTATTTTAGGTTCAACACTAATCCCGAAGGTAAAGGGAGTGTTCGATGGTGATCTTATCAACCTTGGAATTACTTCCAACACACATTATTGATGAAGCTATGAACCTAGGTTAGCGTCATGGACCTGCCCTAACCGCCCTACCCAAGGACATCTCTAGAAGAAATCGCCTTTCGATCGACTTGGAGGTGTTCCATTCGACAGACTCGAAGACACTCGACCAAGAAGCAATTACTCGACCAAGATCCAACCACTCGATAGCCAGGAGACCTAAAGTCACTCCGCACGCTAACAGTCGGTCATTAAGTAGCTTTTATGGTCATCATAGCACTTTATTACTAGCATTATCAGTAACGTCCCTGCCTTGATGTACATTGAACCCTTCGCAACGTGGGCTGGCCGGGGTCCTGGCGCACTCTATATAAGCCACCCCCCTCCTCCGAGACAAGGGTTCGCACCTCTGTAACTCATACACACATAATCCAGTCGACCGCCTCCGGGCTCCGAGACATAGGGCTTTTACTTCCTCCGAGAAGGGCCTGAACTCGTAAACCCTGCGTCCTTACAACCTCTCCATAGCTAAGACCTCGCCTCTCCATAGTTACCCCCTACATTACTGTCAGACTTAGAACCACGACAGTTGGCGCCCACCGTGGGGCAAGTGTTTTAGCGTTTTGTTGGAGGAGTTGCGATCTTTTCCGACCCGAATCATCATGGTTTTCGACGGAGTTTTGGTGGAGGGCCGCGAGATCCGTCTCGGCGCGCTCACGTTCATCACCGACGACTCCGCCTGGCTTCAGGAGGCTCCGCTCGACGCGGACGCACTCCCTGTCCGTGGGGCAACGCACTTTAGCGCATGCATCCGCGGCGTTCTCCTGCGACAACCGTCGACCCCCTACCAGTCGGCTCCTGTGTTGTCCTCCCTCCCCATTTCCCGCCGGCGCAAGCGCTCCGGTCGGTCGAGACTTCAGCGGTGGGTGAGACACGCGGTGGCCCATCAGTCGGCCATCCCTCAAGTCGGGGCGATCGAGCCCGACAAATCCCTCTACGGCCTGTTCGACCTGTCAACTGGCTCCGAAGAGACTGCTTCCGAGTGCAACAGCAACGATCCGGCGGCAGAGGTTTTGATGGTCGACGGACCGCCCAGTCCCCCCGGTTTTACCCGCACCGACGGAGGCGCGGGAGGAGGCGACCCGTCGCGTCTCCATGAAGAGTATCTTCCCGAGCCTCTCACGTCGCTGCAGAGAGAAGAACTCCGCCGCCAGAACATGGATGCACTGCACACTCCTATCGTCAGAGAAACCCCCGAGGCTCGTGCCTTGGAAGACGCGCGCCTGGCAAACTTGGCCGAGCGCACTTGACTGGAGAACCTCCAGCGAGCACTCGACAAGCGTGCACGATAATGGGTTCCCGAATCCAGTCAACGTCAGCTCTTCCCGCCCCCACAGGTATATCGAACTCCGATTCAGAATTTTGTAGCTGCAGCCCGTATAGCGGAGTCGATTCAGCCTTCCCAGTCGGAGGCTGGCAGAGGCTTGCTGCAGATCAGAGCGTTACTCCGGGCAGCAGGAGATCAGAATTCCGCTATTTCTCAGTCACGAAAAAGGATTCACAGCAGATCCGTTGCCGCAGACACAGTCTTGTCGGCTCACAGCCCGAGATCGCCCCCGAGGCGTGAGGGACGTGAAGACCGGCGTGACCAGTATGGGAACCATGAGCAGTATGATCATCGAGTCGATCGTGACGGTCGACGTCGAGTGCCCACGCCTCCCCCGAGGAGCGGGTCGTATGTGCCTCGCCAGCAGGATGACAGACGCCCTCATAGTAGTGGGCGAAGGATTCCAGTCGACCCTAGAGGGCCAGGCTTTGACGCGAGATCCATTCTCGTCCAGGGTTTGGTCGACAGGAACAGGGCTCACCGAGAAGGTCACGACAGAGATGCACCTACCAGCAGCAGAGTACATGTTTCGGGGCCAGAGTGCTTTAGTAGGGCCATCAGGGCCGCTGTGATTCCTCCCAATTTCAGGTTGGTGACTGGAGTCAGTAAGTTCACTGGCGATTCCAAGCCCGATACTTGGCTTGAGGACTACCGAGTGGCCGTCCAGATTGGCGGCAGCAATGATGAAGTGGCCATGAAGCACCTGCCTCTCATGTTGGAGGGCTTGGCCAGAGCGTGGCTAAACCAGTTAGCACCTAGCAGCATTTACACTTGGGAAGATCTCTCCCGAGTGTTCGTCACCACATTTGAAGGCACATGCAAGCGACCAGCAGGACTGACGGAACTGCGGTCCTGTGTGAAAAAGCCGAATGAAACTTTGAGGGATTACATCCAGAGATGGATCACGTTACATCACTCGGTGGAGAATGTGCCTGACCACCAAGCAGTTTGTGCCTTCAAGGAAGGCGTCAAGTACAGAGAACTGAATTTGAAATTCGGTCGAACCGGAGATATGTCCCTGAATCGGATGATGGAGATTGCCACCAAGTACGCTAACAGCGAAGATGAGGATCGACTCAGGAGTGGCAAGCTCAAGTCAGTCGCCCAAGAAACCGGAGGCAATTCCAGTCGGAAATAGAAGCGGAAAGCCGAGCCAGCGGCTCCCGGGGAAGCCTTAGCTTTGGCCCAAGGAAAGTCTAAAGGGAAACCTAAAGGGCCTTGGAACCCCAAAAAGGTTAAAGACCAGGAGGGAAATGATGTGTTGGACTTACCGTGTCTCGTCCACACGAAGAAAGATGAAGAGGGTAATTTTATTTACCCGAAACATACCACTCGGCAGTGTCGACTCTTGATCCAGCAGTTCCAGGGAAAGCAGCCCAAGGGTAAAGAAAAGGAGTCAGACAAGGTTGAAGACAAAGAGGACAGTGATGACGGATACCCTCAAGTCAATTCCACCCTGATGATTTTTGCTGATGTTGAGAGCAAAAGTCGACTGAAAGTTATTAACCGAGAGGTGAATATGGTCGCTCCGGCGACACCTAGTTACCTGAAATGGTCTCAGACTGCCATAACATTCGACCAGTCCGACCACCCAACGCACATCGCCACCCCTGGGAGGCAAGCTTTGGTGGTCGACCCAGTCATTGAAGGCACTCGACTGCCCAAAGTCCTGATGGATGGTGGCAGTGGTTTGAACATATTATACGCTGAGACGTTGAAGGGGATGGGCATTCCGATGTCCAGACTCAGTGCTAGCAACATGAGTTTCCATGGAGTCATTCCTGGGAAGAAGGTTGAATCACTCGGCCAGATTGCTCTTGATGTGGTTTTCGGTGATTCCAAGAATTACCGCAAAGAAAAATTGACATTTGAAGTTGTAGACTTCCAGAGTGCCTATCACGCTATTTTGGGCAGGCCGGCTTATGCACGCTTCATGGCCCGACCATGTTACGTGTATCTCAAATCGAAGATGCCTGGCCCCAAAGGTGTGATAACCATTACGGACAATCGGAAGAAAGCGGAAGAATGTTTTCAGAAGGCTTCGAAGATCCCCGACGCACAGATGGCAATGGTGGAGTTGCAGGAATACCAGAAGACTGTAGACCCGAGTGATCTGTTGCGAGCCAAGAAGCCCGCTAAAGATTCAGCTTTCCAGTCGACTGGCGACACGAAGACAGCTCACATCCACCCGACCGACCCCAATGCCGCCCCAGCTCATATCTCGACAACACTCGACTCCAAATAGGAAGAAGCGCTCATCCAGTTCCTCCGTGAGAACTGGGACATCTTCGCATGGAAGCCTTCTGACATGCCAGGTGTTCCCAGGGAGCTGGCTGAGCATCGCTTGAGAGTCGACTCGAAAGTAAAACCTGTCAAGGAACATCTTCGACGGTCTGCCGTCCAAAAGAGAAAAGCTATTGGCGAAGAGGTGGCTCGGCTCTTAGCAGCGGAGTTCATCCGAGAAATCTACCACTCCGAGTGGCTCGCCAACGTTGTCATGGTCCCCAAGAAGGACAAGTCACTTCGCATGTGCATTGACTTCAAACATATCAATCGGGCCTGCCCGAAAGATCATTTTCCTCTCCCCCGCATCGACCAGATAGTCGACTCGACTGCGGGATGTGAGCGACTGTCTTTCTTAGACGCCTATTCTGGGTACCATCAGATCTGTCTGTATGGACCTGACGAGATCAAGACAGCTTTCATCACTCCATTCGGGTGCTTCTGTTATGTTACCATGCCGTTTGGCCTCAAGAATGCTGGAGCCACATTCATGAGGATGATTCAGAAGTGTTTACTCACTCAAATCAGTCGGAACATGGAAGCATACATGGATGATATTGTGGTCAAGTCACGGAAGGGTTCCGACCTGCTAACTGACCTTGCTGAAACCTTTACCAACCTCAGGAGGTATGATATCAAGCTTAATCCATCAAAGTGTACATTCGGAGTCCCTGGCGGAAAGTTACTCGGTTTTCTCGTTTCGGAGTCCTCTGCTCTCCACCCAGCCGGTGCTTGCTACCCCAATCAACAAAGAGCCTTTGCTGCTTTACATTGCAGCCACATGACAAGTCGTCAGTATGGTACTTACGGTCGAGCGGGAAGAAGAAGGGAAAACCTTCAAAGTTCAGCGCCCAGTATATTATATTTCTGAAGTCTTGACCCCATCGAAGCAAAGATATCCTCACTATCAGAAGCTTGTATATGGGATTTATATGGCCACCAAGAAAGTTGCTCACTACTTCTTTGATCATTCCATTACAGTCGTCAGCGACGCTCCATTATCACAGATCCTGCATAACAGGGATGCAACTGGTCGAGTGGCAAAATGGGCGATTGAACTCCTTCCCCTTGATATCAAGTTTGAGGCAAAGAAAGCTATCAAGTCCCAAGCAATCGCAGATTTCGTCGCCGAGTGGATTGAACAGCAGCTGCCGACTCAGATTCACTCAGAGCATTGGACTATGTTTTTCGATGGCTCCAAGATGCTGAGTGGTTCCGGTGCCGGAGTGGTGTTGGTCTCCCCCAGAGGAGATAAACTCAGATATGTTCTTCAAATCCATTTTGATTCCTCCAATAACGAGGCAGAATATGAAGCACTTTTATATGGGTTGCGCATGGCCATCTCACTCGGCGTCCATCGCCTCATGGTCTATGGTGACTCAGATTTGGTGGTTAATCAGGTGATGAAGGAGTGGGATTTCAGAAGTCCAGCCATAACCGGTTATTGCAATGCAGTGAGAAAGCTGGAGAACAAATTCGAGGGGTTAGAGCTTCATCACATACCCCGACTGAAAAATCAAGCAACTGATGATTTGGCAAAAATAGGTTCCAAAAGAGAAGCCATTCCCAGCAATGTGTTTTTGGAACACATCCACACACCATCAGTCCAGGAGGATCCCTTCACGGAAGAGGCCCCGCAGCCAAAAAGTGCCACGGATCCGACTGAAGTTGAAGTTCCAGCTATGGTCGATCTGATAATGGAAGTGCTGGTTATCACTCCCGTCTGGACAGAACCGTACATCGCGTACATCCTAAGGAAAGAACTCCCAGAAGACGAGGAAGAGTCTCGACAGATCGTCCGTCGATCCAAGGCCTTTACAGTCATAAAGGGATAGTTATATAGGGAAAGCGTGACTGGGGTCGGCCAGAAGTGTATCACACCAGAAGAAGGTCAGATGATCCTTAACGATATCCACTCGGGGACCTATGGTCATCATGCGTCCTCTCAGACCATTGTGGCTAAAGCATACCGAGCGGGGTTCTACTGGCCAAGGGCCAATGAGATGGCTAAAGAGATAGTCGACAAATGTGAAGGGTGTCAGTATTACTCCAATATGCCGCACAAGCCCGCGTCAGCCTTGAAAACCATTCCACTCGTCTGGCCCTTCGCTGTTTGGGGGCTGGACATTGTCGGGCCACTGAGAACAGGCAGGAGCGGCTTCACTCATGTGCTGGTAGCAGTCGATAAGTTCACCAAATGGATTGAAGCCAAGGCTATCAAGAATCTTGATGCTTGCACCGCTATCAGTTTCATTAGAGAGTTGATATTCAGATATGGAGTTCCGCACAGTATCATCATGGACAATGGATCAAACTTCGATTCCGACAAGTTTAGGGCCTTTTGCGCCTCTCAGGGCACTCGGGTCGACTATGCTTCGGTCGCTCACCCCCAGTCGAATGGACAAGCAGAAAGGGCAAATGGCCTAATTCTCAAAGGACTGAAACCCCGATTGATGCGCGATCTCAAGCACGCACAGGTGCATGGGTCGATGAGCTCCCATCAGTCCTTTGGGGATTGAGGACAACCCCGAATTGATCGACCGGAAGAACCCCATTCTTTCTGGTCTACGGAGCCGAGGCAGTCTTACCGAGTGACCTGCTTCACAATGCTCCTAGAGTCGAGCTCTACTCAGAAGATGAAGCAGAACAAGCCCGGCAGGACGCAGTCGACCTCCTAGAAGAAGAAAGAGAAATGGCCCTGATCCGATCGACCATCTGTCAGCAAGACTTGCGTCGATTCCATGCCAGAAACGTGAAGAACCGAGCCTTCCAAGAAGGAGACTTAGTCCTTCGAGTGGATCAGCAGAAAGCACACAAGCTTGCTCCTACTTGGGAAGGCCCCTTCATAGTCACCAGAGTCCTCCAGAAAGGGGGATGTGCTGCAAGGCGATTAAGTTGGGTAACGCCAGGGTTTTCCCAGTCACGACGTTGTAAAACGACGGCCAGTGAATTGTAATACGACTCACTATAGGGCGAATTCTCACTCGGACGAGATGTAATAAGAAAAACTCCCGTAGTTTATTTATCAAAGACAAGAGCGTTATAATTTTCCCAGTGATTATTATTGTTTTTGTTTGCGTAAGAAATCCCCCAGTGGGTGTCTTAGCTGTGAATCCGCTTCGCCTAAGTTTGTAAAAATCCTACCGAGTGGAGAGCAGTCCTCCCACTCGGGGGCTTAGCTGCAGTCCAGTACTCGCCTATGTTCTCTCACTTGAGGACTTAGCTGCAGTCAGGCACTCGCCTAAGTTTGTAAAAATCCTACTGGGTGGAGAGCAATCCTCCCACTCGGGGGCTTAGCTGCAGTCCAGTACTCGCCTAAGTTCCCTCACTTGAGGACTTAGCTGCAGTCAGGCACTCGCCTAAGTTTGAAAAATCCTACCGAGTGGAGAGCAATCCTCCCACTCGGGGGCTTAGCTGCAGTCAAGTACTCGCCTAAGTTTGAAAAAATCCTACCGAGTGGAGCGCAATCCTCCCACTCGGGGGCTTAGCCGCAGTCCAGTACTCGCCTAAGTACGAAACACATCTCAATCCTCAAGGACGACGAGGGGCGGGTCGACTGCCACCTTCTCCTGGAGAGCTTCGCCACAAATACAATGCGTGATTCATCCCTCTCTACAGTAACGAAGTACGGGTCGACTGCCACCTTCTCTTGGAGAGCTTCGCCACAAATACAATGTGCGCTCCGTCCCCCTCTGCAGTAACAGAGTGTGGGTCGACCGCCGCCTTCCCTTGGGGAGCTTCGCCACAAATATAAGACAAGGGTCGACTGCTTCCCTCTCCTTCGGAACTGTGCTGCGAGTGCAAAAGTTGTCTCGAATGAAGAATGGGTTCACTCAGCAGGAGATTCATAAAGATATTCAACGGTAAACCAATTTCAGATAAATTCTAAAGGTTCCAGACCATAGATCGAAGTACTCGGGCATGCAGCCCAAAAAAGTTTAACGGTTACAAAAACCACTCGGCATTCCGAGGCAAATTTAAGGTGGGACATAAGAGTTTGTTCACTCCGCGGGAGGAGGGCTGGCAGGCTCGACGCCGTCAGCTATCTGAGTGGCTGCAGCGATGAAAGTCTCCATAAAGGTTCGGAAGTCATGCTTCTGGGTTTTGGCGACCTTGATTGCTGCCAGCTTGTCTTGTTGCACCTCCTTGCAGTGGACACGAACCAAGGACAGAGCCACATCAGCGCCACACCGAGCAGAAGACTTCTTCCACTCTTGCACTCGGTCAGGGATTCCGTTAAGTCGAGTCATCAGAGACTCGAGATCGTTTTGGAGCGTAGCCTCTGGCCAAAGTGCCGGGTCGATCCGTGACATGGCTACCTTCAGTCGAGCCAAGTAGTCCACGGCACCGTCAATGCGAGATTCCAGTCGGAGCAAATTCATGGCAGCTTCATCTTTCACGGGAGAGTTGATTGGATCCAAACCTGGTTCGATCCGCCCAGTCTCCTCTTCAAAGCTCTGGCAAAACTCTGCATTCACGATCCAAGGATAAGTCAATTTTCATACACTGAGTCGACATAAAAAAATTAGTCGGAACTAAATTTGCACCTTCAAGCTTGATATACAACTTCTTGGCAAGGCTCCTCAGGTAGCTCTCCAGATCGTCCCTACTACGAGCGACACCTTCCATCTTTTCGGTCAGGTTGAGGTTCTCCTTCTTCCAACGTGTGCACTCCCTGTTGGCTTCATTCAGAGCAGTCTTCAGCCTGATATTCTCTTCTTCCAACTGGCCGACTGAAGCCAGCTTTTGTTCGGCCAGAGCAGTCCTGTCGTCAGCCTCCTTCTGGGTAGCAGACAAATCCTGATCCTTTTTTGCCAAAGCCTCTCTCAGTTTTTCTACAAAGAAATGATGATTGATTCAGAAATAGCAGAAAGGTGCTCGAGCCTAAAACTGACCAATCGATAGACTTGTCTTACCGGCGGCGCCGTCTCTGACCGTCTGCAGTTCTGTCCTGGCCAGCTCCAAGTCAAGTTTCAGTTGAATCTACTGACTTTCCAAATCAGCGAAGTGAGCTCCAAGATCACAAGATTTCTGAAATCAAAGGGGAGAAATTATTCCACAGCAAAAAACGACAAATACTAAGACTATAGTCGACTGCCCGCAGTCCACCATAGTCTCGGGGACTACACCCAGTGGGTGCACTTTGCGTGCCCCCACCGGTTCTGATTCCACTCGACCGGCCCGCCGGAGTCGAGTTCAAAAAAAGAGAAGAAAGAGAGGCAAAGTAGAGCTTAGACCATAGTCGACTGCCCGCAGTCGACCGCGGTCTCGGGGACTACACCCAGTGGGTGCACTTTGCGTGCCCCCACCGGTTCTGATCCAACTCGACCGGATCAAGCGGAAGAAACAAACTACCAGTTCGGTTTTACTCGACAAAATACAAAGACTATGGTCGACTGCCAGCAGTCTGTCGTAGCCTCGGGGACTACACCCAGTGGGTGCACTTAGCGTGCTCCCACTAGTCCAAAAAAGTCAATCGACACACCCAGTGGGTGTACAGATGAAAAGATTTTCAGAAACAATCTTCAGATAGCATATCCTAACAGAACAAGCGGCGACCAACTAACCTGAACATTGCTCTGGAGAGCCGAGCTGGCATCATAGGCGGCTTGGCTGGCGTCCCGCACAGTCTTCATCTTCTCCATCATAATGCCCGCCTGGCGTATGGCTTCCCTAGCAGCATTCACCTCGTCCTTCGGGACATGATGGGTTGCAAAAAGTGAAGGCGGGTCGACAGGGGCCTGAGCGGTCGAAGAAGAAGGCAAGGCACTCGACAGGGGCTCCGCGAAGGTAACAGAACCCCGATTGACGTCACCAGTGTCCTGAACGACTAGTTCTGCCCTCGGCGTCGACTGTAGCGCCTCACTTACAGGAGCTCGCCTACTCTTCCTCGTCAAAGACCTCTCGGGCTCTTCATCATCATCAGGGAGGTCAATAATGTTGGGAGCTGTACAAAGTTCAAATTGCCAAAATCACGTCACCCAGTGATGCACGATGCACTCGAATCGACCAAAGAAAGATAGTATGGAAGAAATCATACACGGATTAGAAGTGACTGCATCCTCCATCACCTCATCATCATCCCTGTAAGCTGAGGTCCCGGAAGTGGCAGCGCTAACAATTCCAAAGTTCGTCCAGTTAAAACAAGAAAAACAAACAGCACGGAGCGTCGAGTGAATACAAGGAGAGACACTCACACGGAGGCAACAGGGATATCGATCTTGATCTTCGGCAGCGCCTTCCGAGTCTTCGGTTCTGCAACTTTGGGATGCTTTGGCGCCTTCTCAGTCGTGGTTGGTGAAGAGATCTGAGGACACTTCGAAGACTGACCAGCTTGAGCAGTCGCCTTGTCGCGGGCACTCGGCCGATCCTGGTCAAGCTTGGATCATCTCTCTATGCGAGGAGGCGGCTCGACTTCTTCCTCATCACTCAAGTCGTCGCTTCCTCCATCCCCTTCACCATCGGAAGTCCACTCGCCACTTTCGCCACCACTCGCCTCGCCTTCCAGAGCTTGCTCTTGCTCCCTGTTGGGCACCGAATACATTTCAATAATGGCCTGAAAGAAAGCAGGGAGAACAAAGTCAGTCGACGCAATACAGACAGTTGCGCGAGTGAATTCAGGTTACAAGCAAAAACTCAGAATCATACCTGCTCTGGTGCACGCGACTGGTCGAATGGGGGAACTCTCCTGGCTCCTCTGGGGTTGTCCTTGTTCCCGGTAATGCTCGACAGCCACTTCTCCAGCGTGTCGTCATCGACCTCCTCCGGGTGGATCTGAGTGGAGTCTTCTAGACCTGAATACATCCACATCGGGTGGTCTCGGGCTTGGAAAGGCTGGATGCGCCGCCGAAGGAAGACCTCCAAGAGATCCATACCAGTGACCCCGTCATGAATGAGCTGGACCACTCGGTTGACCAACACCTTCACGTGCGCCTTCTCCTCTGGGAGCAGCTTCAAAGGGGAGGGTTTTTCCACTTGGTCCATGGTGAAGGGAGGGAGGCCAGTCGATTGCCCTGGCGTCGACTGGTCTTTGCAGTAGAACCAGGTCGACTGCCACCCGCGAACTGAATCGGGAAGAATCATGGCCGGAAAGGAGCCTTTTCCCCTCGTCTGGATGCCAAGACCCCCACACA
This sequence comes from Triticum urartu, assembly GCF_003073215.2. Classification (NCBI taxonomy): domain Eukaryota; kingdom Viridiplantae; phylum Streptophyta; class Magnoliopsida; order Poales; family Poaceae; genus Triticum; species Triticum urartu. The sequence goes on from NC_053023.1 coordinate 171,972,998, forward strand.
TCTGGATCACTTGGGTCCTCTCGTCACCCGGGTTAGCCTTTTTCACTGTCTGGGAGCGACAAGTGAAAATATGCTTGAAAAGACCCCAGTGAGGTTGACAACCCAAGAAGTTCTCACACAAGGAAATGAACGCGGCAAGATAAACGATTGAGTTGGGGTTAAAATGGTGGAGTTGAGCCCCGAAGAAGTTCAGAAACCCTCGGAAGAAAGGATGAGGAGGCAAGGAAAACCCACGGTCGACATGGGTGGCAAGAAGAACGCGCTCACCCTCCCGGGGTTGCGGCTCAGATTCCTTCCCGGAAGCCGCGCCGAGTCGTAGGGGATCAGCCCTCCCTCGGCCAGGTCGTCGAGGTCTTCTTGGGAGATCCTCGAGTAGATCCAGTCGCCCTGGATCCAACCCTTCGGCGGGCTAGTCCACGAGGAAGATCCGCCCCGGCTCGTCGCCTTCCCCTTCGATTTCGCCGTCGCCTTCTTCGCCCGCTCCAGAGCCGCTGTCCTCTCCTTCACCATTGTCGCCGACAAGATGCGTGTGGTGCGGTGGCGCTGGGGCGAGAGCGAGCGCAGCAGAGAGGCGTGAGGAGGAGAAGAGGTAATCGGGCGCACTGTTCGGGGGACTCCGGTCCAACGCCTTATATGAGGCCGCTTCCGAGTGGCTGATAGGTAGGCCCAGATGGCTCCGTCGAATCCCGTAACGACGACGCGAGCGATACGTGGCGAAAAAGGTGGCACGGGGATCGAGGCGGCTCCGCTCTATCCCATCCGATTACTGCGGCCTCCCCCATCCCGCGCGCTTCCCAAAATTCGGATCCCACTAAATCCGCGGGCAGCAAACAAACTTGTCAAACTAAAAGATCTCCTCTGCACCGTCACTCAGAAACTTACAGGTAAAGAAACTCACTCGACGAAGAATTAAGAATGGATCAAGGCGACTGAAAAAGAAGTTGCTGTCATCACTCGGGTCCATTGATCCGGAGCAAGATATGCTCACAGCATGAAAAACGAGTCGGAGAGGTCCTCAACTCCTTCCCCACTCAAACCTTGATCCATTCGGGGGCTAATGATGAAGCTATGAACCTAGGGTAGGGTCATGGACCTGCCCTAACCGCCCTACCCAAGGACATCTCTAGAAGAAATCGCCTTTCGATCGACTTGGAGGTGTTCCACTCGACAGACTCGAAGACACTCGACCAAGAAGCAATTACTCGACCAAGATCCAACCACTCGACGGCCAGGAGACCTAAAGTCACTCTGCACGCTAAAGGTCGGTCATTAAGTAGCTTTTATGGTCATCATAGCACTTTATTACTAGCGTTATCAGTAACGCCCTGCCTTGATGTACATTGAACCCTTCATAACATGGGCTGGCCGGGGTCCTGGCGCAATCTATATAAGCCACCCCCTCCTTCGAGACAAGGGTTCGCACCTCTGTAACTCATACACACATAATCCAGTCGACCGCCTCCGGGCTCCGAGACGTAGGACTTTTACTTCCTCCGAGAAGGGCCTGAACTCGTAAACCCTACGTCCTTACAACCTCTCCATAGCTAAGACCTTGCCTCTCCATAGTTACCCCCTACATTACTGTCAGACTTAGAACCACGACAATTATCACCTCGCCCTCAACTAGTCTCTATTCATTTTGTAACTCCTGTTTTGAGTTACTAATCATAGCAACTGAACCAGTATCAAATACCCAGGGGCTACTATGAACACTAGTAAAGTACACATCAATAACATGTATATCATATATACTTTTGTTCATTTTTTCATCCTTCTTATCCGCCAAGTATTTGGGGCAGTTCCGCTTCCAGTGACCATTTCCATTGCAGTAGAAGCACTTAGTTTCAGGCTTGGTTCTAGCTTTGAACTTCTTCATGGGAGTGACAACTTGCTTGCCATTCTTCTTGAAGTTCCCTTTCTTTCCCTTGCCCTTTTACCTGAAACTAGTGGTCTTGTCAACCATCAACATTTGATGCTTTTCTTGATTTCTACCTTCATTGATTTCAGCATCACGAAGAGCTCAGGAATCGTTTTACGTCATCCCTTGCATATTATAGTTAATCACTAAGTTCCAGTAACTTGGTGATAGTGACTAGAGAACTCTGTCAATCACTATCTTATCTAGAAGATTAACTCCCACTTGATTCAAGCAATTGTAGTACCCAGACAATCTGAGCACATGCTCACTCATTGAGATATTCTCCTCCATCTTGTAGGCAAAGTACTGTTAGAGGTCTCTGATACGTCTCCAACGTATCTATAATTTTTGATTGCTCCATGCTATATTATCTATTGTTTTGGACTATATTGGGCTTTATTTTCCACTTTTATATTATTTTTGGGACTAACCTATTAACCGGAGACCCAGCCCAGAATTGATGTTTTTACCTATTTCAGTGTTTCGGATAAACAGAATATCAAACGGAGTCCAAACGGAATAAAATCTTTGGAAACGTGATTTTCTCACCGAACGTGATCCAGGGGACTTGGACCCTACTGCATGGGATCAAAGAGGTGGTCACGAGGGTGGGGGCGCCCCCCCTAGGGCGCGCCCCCTGCCTCGTGGGCCCCTCGGTGCTCCACCGATGTACTCCTTCCTCCTATATATACACACGTACCCCCAAACGATCAGAAGAGGAGCCAAAAACCTAATTCCACCGCTGCAACTTTTTGTATCCACGAGATCCCATCTTGGGGCCTATTCCGGAGCTCCGCCGGAAGAGGGCCGTCATCACGGAGGGCTTCTACATCATCCTAGCCCCTCCGATGAAGTGTAAGTAGTTTACCTCAGACCTTCGGGTCCATAGTTAGTAGCTAGATGGCTTCTTCTCTCTCTTTGAATCTCAATACAAAGTTCTCCCCCTCTCTCGTGGAGATCTATTCGATGTAATCTTCTTTTTGTGGTGTGTTTGTTGAGACCGATGAATTGTGGGTTTATGATCAAGTCTATCTATGAATAATATTTGAATCTTATCTGAATTCTTTTATGCATGATTGGTTATCTTTGCAAGTCTCTTCGAATTATCCGTTTGGTTTGGCCAACTAGATTGGTAGTTCTTGCCATGGGAGAAGTGCTTGGCTTCGGGTTCGATCTTGCGATGTCCTTACCCAGTGACAGAAGGGGCAGCAAGGCACGTATTGTATCATTGCCATCGAGGATAACAAGATGGGGTTTATTTCATATTGCATGAATTTATCTCTCTACATCATGTCATCTTGCTTAAGGCGCTACTCTGTTTTTAACTTAATACTCTAGATGCATGCTGGATAGCGGTCGATGAGTGGAGTAATAGTAGTAGATGCAGAATTGTTTCGATGTACTTGTCATGACGTGATGCCTATATACATGATCATGCCTAGATATTCTCATAATTATGCTCAATTCTATCAATTGCTCAACAGTAATTTGTTCACCCACCGTAGAATACTTATGCTCTTGGGAGAAGCCACTAGTGAAACCTATGGCCCCCGGGTCTATTCTCATCATATCATTCTCCATCACTTTTATATTGTTTTGCTATTTACTTTGCCTTTACTTTTTACTTTGCATCTTTATATCAAAAATACCAAAACTATTCTATCTATCAGATCTCACTTTTGTAAGTGGCCGTGAAGGGCTTGACAACCCCTAATCGCGTTGGTTGCGAGTAGCTATCTCTTTGTGCAGGTACGAGGGACTTGAGAGTGGGCTCCTACTGGATTGATACCTTGGTTCTCAAAAACTGAGGGAAATACTTACGCTACTCTGCTGCATCATCCCTTCCTCTTCAGGGAAAACCAACGCAAGCTCAAGACGTAGCAAGAAGGATTTCTAGCGCCGTTGCTGGGGAGTCTACGCAAAAAGTCATATACCAAGTACCCATCACAATCCCTATCTCTCGCATTACATTATTTGCCATTTGCCTCTCGTTTTCCTCTCCCCCCCAGTTCACCCTTGCCATTTTATTTTCCCTCTCTCTCCCTATCCTCCCTCTCTATTTGCCTCTTTTTGCCCGTTTGCTTTTTGTTTGCTCGTGTGTTAAATTGCTTGTTTGTCGCGATGGCTCAAGATACTACTAAATTGTGTGACTTCACCAATACCAATAATAATGATTTCCTTAGCACTCTGATTGCTCCTCTTACCGATGCTGAATCTTGTGAAATTAATATTGCTTTGTTGAATCTTGTTATGAAAGATCAATTCGCCGGCCTTCCTAGTGAAGATGCCGCTACTCATCTGAATAGCTTCGTTGATTTATGTGATATGCAAAAGAAAAAAATGTCAATAATGATGTCGTTAAATTGAAGCTATTTCCTTTTTCTCTTAGAGATCGTGCTAAAGCTTGGTTTTCGTCTTTGCCTAAGAATAGTATTGATTCATGGAACAAATGCAAAGATTCTTTTATCTCTAAGTATTTTCCTCCCGCTAAGATCATCTCTCTTAGAAACGATATAATGAACTTTAAACAACTTGATCATGAACATGTTGCACAAGCTTGGGAGAGAATGAAACTAATGATGAAACTAATGATACGTAATTGCCCTACTCATGGTTTGAATTTGTGGATGATTATACAAAATTTTTATGCCGGATTGAATTTTGCTTCTAGAAATCTTTTAGATTCGGCCGCGGGAGGCACTTTTATGGAAGTCACTTTAGGATATGCTACTAAACTCCTAGATAATATTATGGTTAATTATTCTCAATGGCATACTGAAAGAACTTCTAATAAAAAGGTGCATGCGATGGAAGAAATTAATGTGTTGAGTGGAAAGATGGATGAACTTATGAAATTATTTGCTACTAAGAGTGTTTCTTCTGATCCTAATGATATGACTTTGTCTACTTTTATTGAGAATAATAATGAATCTATGGATGTGAATTTTGTTTGTAGGAATAATTTTGGTAACAACGCTTATAGAGGGAATTTTAATCCTAGGACATATCCTAGTAATCCTTCTAATAATTATGGGAATTCCTACAACAACTCTTATGGAAATTATAATAAGATGCCCTCTGATTTTGAATCTAATATTAAAGAATTTATTTCTTCGCAAAAGAATTTTAATGCTATGATTGAAGAAAAATTGCTTAAGATTGATGATTTGGCTAGGAACGTTGATAGAATTGCTCTTGATGTTGATGCTTTGAAACTTAGTTCTATTCCACCTAAGCATGATATTAATGAGTCTCTAAAAGCCATGAGAATTTCAATTGATGAGTGTAAGGAAAGAACCGCTAGGATGCGTGCTTCCAAAGATGCCTTTATTAAAGCATGTTCTTCCAATTAATATGAAAATCAAGATGAAGATCTAAAAGTTATTGATGTGTATCCTATTAAATCTTTATTTTGCAATATGAATCTTGATGAAACTTAATATTATCTTCCTTTACCTAGAAGCCGTTCTAAAAATTCAGAGTGTTTAGATCTTAATGATGAAATTGATGAAAGTGGGATTGAAAGAAATAAAAATCTAGATGTTGCTAAACCCACTATATTGGATTTCAAGAAATTTAATTATGAAAATTGCTCTTTGATTGATTGTATTTCCTTGTTGCAATCCGTGCTAAATTCTCCACATGCTTATAGTCAAAATAAAGCCTTCACCGAACATATTGTTGATGCCTTGATGCAATCTTATGAAGAAAAACTTGAGTTGAAAGTTTCTATCCCTAGAAAACTCTATGATGAGTGGGAACCAACTATTAAAATTAAAATTAAAGATCATGAGTTTTATGCTTTGTGTGATTTGGGTGCTAGTGTCTCTACTATTCCCAAGACTTTGTGTGATTTACTAGATTTCCGTAATTTTGATGATTGCTCTCTAAACTTGCATCTTGCGGATTCCACTATTAAGAAACCTATGGGAAGAATTAATGATGTTCTTATTGTTGCAAATACGAATTATGTGCCCGTAGATTTCATTCTTCTCGATATAGATTGCAATCCTTCTTGCCCTATTATTCTTGGTAGACCTTTCCTTAGAACGGTTGGTGCGATTATTGATATGAAGGAAGGGAATATTAGATTTCAATTTCCATTCAAAAAGGGAATGGAACACTTTCCAAGAAAGAAAATAAAATTACCATATGAAACTATCATGAGAGCCACTTATGGATTGCCTACCAAAGATGGCAATACCTAGATCTATCCTTGCTTGTTATGCCTAGCTAGGGGCGTTAAACAATAGCGCTTGTTGGAAGGCAACCCAATTTTATTTTTATTCCTTGCTTTTTGCTCCTGTTTAGTAATAAATAAATAATTTAGCCTCTGTTTTGGTTGTGTTTTTTTGTGTTTAGTTAGTGTTTGTGCCAAGTAGAACCGTTGGGAAGACTTGGGGAAAGTCTTGTTGAACTTGCTGTAAAAAACAGAAACTTTAGCGCTCACGAGAACTGCTGTCATTTTTATTTGAAGAGTGATATTTAGTTAATTCTTTTTGCATATGATTAATAGATAAATGCCTCACGTCCAGCAATTTACTTTAGAATTTTTGGGGTTCCAGATCTTGCGCTAGCTACAGATTACTACAGACTATTCTGTTTTTGACAGATTCTGTTTTTCGTGTGTTGTTTGCTTATTTTGATGAATCTATGGCTAGTAAAATAGTTTATAATACATAGATAAGTTGTAATACAGTAGGTTTAAAACCAATATAAATAAATAATGAGTTCATTACAGTACCTTGAAGTGGTCTTTGTTTTCTTTCGCTAACGGAGCTAACGAGCTTTCTATTTTGAGTTTTGTGTTGTGAAGTTTTCAAGTTTTGGGTGAATTCTTTTGATGGATCATGGAACAAGGAGTGGCAAGAGCCTAAGATTGGGGATGCCCATGGCACCCCAAATATAATCCAAGGACACCAAAAAGTCAAATCTTGGGGATGCCCCGGAAGGCATCCCCTCTTTCGTCCACTTCCATCGGTAATTTACTTGGAGCTATATTTTTATTCACCAACATGATATGTGTTTTGCTTGGAGCGTCTTGTATTATTTGTGTCTTTGTTTGTTAGTATGCCACAATCATCATTGCTGTACACACCTTTTGAGAGAGCCATACATGAATTAAAGTTTGATAGAATGCTCTATGTGCTTCACTTATATCTTTTGAGCTAGATAATTTTGCTCTATGTGCTTCGCTTATATCTTTTGAGCTAGATAATTTTGCTCTATGTGCTTCACTTATATATTTTGAGCTAGATAATTTTTCTCTATGTGATTCACTTATATCTTTTGAGCTAGATAATTTTGCTCTATGTGCTTCACTTATATCTTTTGAGCTAGATAATTTTGCTCTATGTGCCTCACTGAGATCTTTTAGAGCACGGTGGTGGATTCGTTTTAAAGAAACTATTGATCTCTCATGCTTCACTTAAATTAATTTGAGAGTCTCTTGATAGCATGGTAATTTGCCTAATAATAATATGCTTGGTATTCAAGATTTGTGAAACTTTCTTTTGAGTGTGTTGAATACTTAGAAAAGATTGAAGCATGATAATTGTTTTGAGATATGGAGGTGATAATATTAAAGTCATGCTAGTTGAGTAGTTGTGAATTTAAAGAATACTTGTGTTGAAGTTTGTGATTCCCATAGCATGCACGTATGGTGAACCGTTATGTGATGAAGTCGGAGCATGATTTATTTATTGATTGACTTCCTTATGAGTGGCGGTCAGGGACGAGCGATGGTCTTTTCCTACCAATCTATCCCCCTAGGAGCATGCGCGTAATACTTTGCTTTGATAACTTCTAATTTTTTGCAATAAGTATATGAGTTCTTTATGACTAATGTTGAGTCCATAGATTATACGCACTCCCACCCTTCCACCCTTGCTAGCCTCTCTAATACTGCGCAACTTTCGCCGGTATCATACACCTACCATATACCTTCCTCAAAACAGCCACCATACCTACCTATTATGGCATTTCCATAGCCATTCCGAGATATATTGCCATGCAACTTTCCACCATCTAGTTCATCATGACACATCCATCATTGTCATATTGCTTAGCATGATCATGTAGTTGACATAGTATTTGTGGCAAAGCCACCATTCATAATTCTTTCATACTTGTCACTCGTGATTCATTGCATATCCCGGTACACCGCCGGAGGCATTCATATAGAGTCATACTTTGTTTTAGTATCGAGTTGTAATCATTGAGTTGTAAATAAATAGAAGTGTGATAATCATCATTCAATAGAGCATTGTCCCAAAAAAAGCAAGGCCAAAGAAAAAAAAAGGCCCAAAAAAATGGGCAATGCTACTATCCTTTTTTCCACACTTGTGCTTCAAAGTAGCACCATGATATAGCGAGTCTCATATATTGTGCTTCAATGTAGCACCATGTTCTTCATATAGAGAGTCTCATATGTTGTCACTTTCATATACTAGTGGGAATTTTACGTTATAGAACTTGGCTTGTATATTCCAATGATGGGCTTCCTCAACTTGCCCTAGGTCTTCGTGAGCAAGCAAGTTGGATGCACACCCACTAGTTTCTTTTGTTGAGCTTTCATACATTTATAGCTCTAGTGCATCCGTTGCATGGCAATCCCTACTCACTCACATTGATATCTATTGATGGGCATCTCCATAGCCTGTTGATATGCCTAGTCGATGTGAGACTATCTTCTCCTTTTTGTCTTCTCCACAACCACCATTCTATTCCACCTATAGTGCTATATCCATGGCTCATGCTCATGTATTGCATGAAGATTGAAAAAGTTTTGAAAAAGTTAGAGTATGAAACAATTGCTTGGCTTGTCATCGAGGTTGTGCATGATTTAAATACTTCGTGTGGGGAAGATGGAGCATAGCCAGACTATATGATTTTGTAGGGATAACTTTCTTTGGCCATGTTATTTTGAGAAGACATAATTGCTTTGTTAGTATGCTTGAAGTATTATTATTTTCTATGTCAACATAAACTTTTGTCTTGAATCTTTCTAATTTGAATATTCATACCACAATTAAGAAAATTTGCATTGAAATTATGCCAAGTAGCACTCCGCATCAAAAATTCTCTTTTTATCATTTACCTACTCGAGGACGAGCAGAATTAAGCTTGGGGATGCCTGATACGTCTCCAACGTATCTATAATTTTTGATTGCTCCATGCTATATTATCTACTGTTTTGGACTATATTGGGCTTTATTTTCCACTTTTATATTATTTTTGGGACTAACCTATTAACCGAAGGCCCAACCCAGAATTGCTGTTTTTTGCCTATTTCAGTGTTTCGGATAAATAGAATATCAAACGGAGTCCAAACGGAATAAAATCTTCGGAAACGTGATTTTCTCACCAAACGTGATCCAGGAGACTTGGACCCTACTGCAAGGGATCAAAGAGGTCGTCACGAGGGTGGGGGGCGCCCCCCCCCCTAGGGCGCGCCCCCTGCCTCGTGGGCCCCTCGATGCTCCACCGACGTACTCCTTCCTCCTATATATACACACGTACCCCCAAACGATCAGACGAGGAGCCAAAAACCTAATTCCACCGCCGCAACTTTATGTATCCACGAGATCCCATCTTGGGGCCTGTTCCGGAGCTCTGCCGAAAGAGGGCCGTCATCACAGAGGGCTTCTACATCATCCTAGCCCCTCCGATGAAGTGTGAGTAGTTTACCTCAGACCTTCGGGTCCATAGTTAGTAGCTAGATGTCTTCTTCTCTCTCTTTGAATCTCAATACAAAGTTCTCCCCCTCTCTCGTGGAGATCTATTCGATGTAATCTTCTTTTTGTGGTGTGTTTGTTGAGACGTTACTCTGTTTTTAACTTAATACTCTAGATGCATGCTAGATAGCGGTCGATGAGTGGAGTAATAATAGTAGATGCAGAATCGTTTCGATCTACTTGTCACGGACGTGATGCCTATATACATGATCATGCCTAGATATTCTCATAATTATGCTCAATGCTATCAATTGCTCAACAGTAATTTGTTCACCACCGTAGAATACTTATGCTCTTGAGATAAGCCACTAGTGAAACCTATGGCCCCCGGGTCTATTCTCATCATATCAATCTCCATCACTTTTATATTGTTTTGCTATTTACTTTGCCTTTAATTTTTACTTTGCATCTTTATATCAAAAATACCAAAAATATTCTATCTATCAGATCTCACTCTCGTAAGTGACCGTGAAGGGCTTGACAACCCCTAATCGTGTTGGTTGCGAGTAGCTATCGCTCTGTGCAGGTACGAGGGACTTGAGCGTGGGCTCCTACTGGATTGATACCTTGGTTCTCAAAAACTGAGGGAAATACTTACGCTACTCTGCTGCATCATCCCTTCCTCTTCGGGGAAAACCAACAAAATTGACATGGGTATGAGTCTGAAATACTAATTTCAACTCTTGGAACATCTTATATGCTCTGTGGCATTCAAAATGATTTTGAAGTCCCGGTTCTAAGCCGTAAAGCATGGCGCACTAAACTATCAAGTAGTCATCATACCGAGATTGCCAAACGTTCATAACGTCTTCCACTGCTCTTGCAATAGGTCTGTCACCTAGCGGTGCATCAAGGACATAATTCTTCTGTGTAGCAATGAGGATAATCCTCAGATCACGGAGCTAGTCTGTATCATTGCTACTAACATCTTTCAAGAAAGTTTATCTCTAGGAACATATCATAAATAAAACGGGGAAGCTATATGCGAGCAATCGATCTACAACATAGATATGCAAATACTATTAGGACTAAGTTCATGATAAATTAAAGCTCAATTAATCAAGTTACTTAAGAACTCCCACTTAGATAGACATCTCTCTAATCATCTAAGTGATCACGTGATCCATATCAACTAAACCATGTCCGATCATCACGTGAGATGGAGTAGTTTTCAACGGTGAACATCACTATGTTGATCATATCTACTATATGATTCACGCTCGACCTTTCGGTCTCAGTGTTCCGAGGCCATATCTGCATATGCTAGGCTCATGAAGTTTAACCCGAGTATTCTGTGTGTGCAAAACTGGCTTGCACCCGTTGTATGTGAACGTAGAGCTTATCACACCCGATCATCACGTGGTGTCTCGGCACGGCGAACTGTCACAACGGTGCATACTCAGGGAGAACACTTGTACCTTGAAATTTAGTGAGAGATCATCTTATATTGCTATCGTAGTACTAAGAAAAATAACATGCATAAAAGATAAACATCACATGCAATCAAAATGTGTGACATGATATGGCCATCATCATCTTGTGCCTTTGATCTCCATCTCCAAAGTATCTTCATGATCTCCATCATCACCGGCATGACACCATGATCTCCATCATCTTGATCTCTATCAACGTGTTGTCACATGGTCATCTCGCCAACTATTGCTTTTGCAACTATTGCTATCGAATAGCGATAAAGTAAAGCAATTGTATGGCGCTTGCATCTTATGCAATAAAGAGACAACCATAAGGCTCGTGCCAGTTGCCGATAACTTTCACAAAACATGATCATCTCATACAACAATTTATATCTCATCACGTCTTGACCATATCACATCACAATATGCCCTGCAAAAACAAGTTAGATGTCCTCTACTTTGTTGTTGCAAGTTTTATGTGGCTGCTACGGGCTGAGCAAGAACCGTTCTTACCTATGCATCAAAAACCACAACGCGGTATAGTGGTTGCTTTTTGATCTTCAGAAAGAACCATGTTCATTATATACGATTCAACTAAAGTTGGAGAAACTGACACCCACCAGCCACCTGTGTGCGAACCACGTCGGTAGAACCAGTCTCGCGTAAGCGTACGCGTAATGCGGTCTAAGCCGCTTCATCCAACAATACCGTTGAATCAAGAATCAACTAGTGATGGCAAGCAATATGTATATACCCACGCCCACAAATCCTTTGTGTTCTACTCGTGCATATAACATCTATGCATAGACCTGGCTCGGATGCCACTGTTGGGGAGCGCAGTAATTTCAAAAAAAATCCTACGCACATGCAAGATTATGGTGATGCATAGCAACGAGAGGGGAGAGTGTTGTCTACGTACCCTCGTAGACCGTAAGCGGAAGCATTATGACAACGCGGTTGACACTACTAGGAAAAGGGCTATAGATGGAATTGACACTAATGGCGCACCAGACATGTGGTGCGCCATTACTATATATTAATGGCGCACCATGTGTTGGTGCGCCATTAGTGTCCAAATACTAATGGTGCACCACATCCACGGTGCGCCATTAGTAAAAAAAATTAATTTTTTCAAAACTACTAATGGCGCACCGTGGGAGTGGTGCGCCATTACTAGTTGAACTAGTAATGGCGCACCACTCCCACGGTGCGCCATTAGTAACTTGGCCACCACTTCCACCGAATGCACCCCCCACCCCCCCGTGGACCGCCTTTTCAGTTTTAAAAAAAATAAAAATAAATGATGGAAATGTCAAAAAAATAAAAGAAAATAAGTTTCCCATGTGATATGTGGTCTATTTGTTGTGAAAATTTAGAAATATGAATTTCGACTTTATTTGCGAAATCTCTCGAGAATTTGTAAAATGGGCATAACTTTTGCGTACGAACTCGGATGAAAAAGTTTTTTATATGAAAAATTATCTACTCGAAAAGTTACATCTGAATTTGACAAGGGGATTTTAAGATCTGGAGAGGAAAAAAAATTCAAAATCCTCAAAAACATTTTCAAAATCCTCAAAAACCTAACAAAAAAAAGATACGGGGCTTTTAAGATCTGGAGAGGCAAAAAAAATTTCAAAAAAATTCAAACTTACTAATGGCGCACCTACCCATGGTGCGCCATTACTATCTTCCCCCCTTCAAAATTCAACATAAGTCAAAAAAATATTTAAAAAAGTTACTAATGGCGCACCTGCCCATGGTGCGCCATTAGTATCTTCTCGCCTTCAAAATTCAAAATAAATCAAAAAAATAAAAAATAAAAAGTTAGTAATGGCGCACATGCCCGTGGTGCGCCATTACTATGCCGTATATATGGCTGGGTGTGGTCCTCTCCTCCTTACCTCTTCATTCTTCTCCTCCACTCCTCCACTCCTCCACTCCATCTCTTCCACTCCTCCACTCCATCTTCCCTTCTCTCCTCCACCATACTACCCTCCTCCTCTCCGGTGACCTCCTCCTCCCTCCTCTCCTCCCCTCCCCTCCCCTCCCGGTTTCTCCTCCCTCCTCTTCGGTGAGCTCCTCCTCCCTCCTCTCCGATGAGCTCCTCCTCCCTCCTCTCCGTGAGCTCCTCCTCCCTCCTCTCCTCCCATCCCCTCATGGTTTCTCCTTCCTCCTCTCTGATGCTCCGGTGAACTCCTCTCCGGTGACCTCCTCCTCCTCTCCAGCGAACTCCTCCTCCTCCTCTCCGGCTATGTAGGCGAGCGCCTCTCCGGTGACCTCCTCCTCCTCCTCTTCGGCGAACTCCTCTCCGGCAAAAGAACACGGCAAAAGAACGTACGAGATCCAAAAACAGGAACAAATTTTGAAATAATATTGTGCCAAAAAACGAGCAAAATGGGCAAAAAAATCACGATCCAGATCCAAATTGAAAATTCAAAAATAGCAATGGCGCACGGTGGGGGTTAGACGGTGCGCCACTACTATTTTCCCGCCTTCAAAATTCAAAAATACTAATGGCGCACCAGTGGCCTATACTAATGGCGCACCAATGGCATATACTAATGGCGCACCGTGGCCTATACTAATGGCGCACCAGTGGTGCGCCATTAGTAAAAAATACTAGTGGCGTGATACTAATGGCGCACCAGTGATGCGCCATTAGTAGGCAAAACTGGTGCGCCATTAGTAGCCCTTTTCCTAGTAGTGTGATGTAGTCATACGTCTTCACGATCGACCGATCCTAGTACCGAAAGTACGGCACTTCCGCGATCTGCACACGTTCGGCTCGGTGACGTCCCACGAACTCACGATCCAGTAGGCTGTCGTGGGAGAGCTTCATCAGCACGATGGTGTGATGACGGTGATGATGATGCTACCGAAACAGGGCTTCGCCTAAGCACCGCTACGATATGACCGAGGTGGATTATGGTGGAGGGGGGCACCGCACACGGCTGGAAACAATCAACTTGTGTGTCTATGGGGTGCCCCCTCCCCCGTATATAAAGGAGTGGAGGAGGGGAGGGTCGGCCCTCTCTATGGCACGCCCCAAGGGGGATTCCTACTCCTAGTAGGAGTAGGTTTCCCCCCTTCCCTAGTTGGAGTAGGAGAAGAAGGAAGGGGAAGAGGGAGAGAAGGAAAGAGGGGGTGCCGCCCCCTCCCTAGTCCAATTTGGACCAGCCCATGGGGGGGCGCGCAGCCACCCCTTGAGGCCTTCTCTCCTTTCCCGTATGGCCCATTAAGGCCCATTACTTCCCCAGCGAATTCCTGTAACTCTCTGGTACTCCGAAAAATACTCGAATTTCTCGGAACCTTTCCGATGTCTGAATATAGTCTTCCAATATATCGATCTTTACATCTTGACCATTTCGAGACTCCTCTTCATGTCCGTGATCTCATTCGGGACTCCGAATGACCTTTTGTAAATAAAATCACATAACTCATAATACAAATCGTCATTGAACATTAAGCGTGCGGACCCTACGGGTTCGAGAACTATGTAGACATGACCGAGACACATCTCTGGTCAATAACCAATAGCGGAACCTGGATGCTCATATTGGCTCCTACATATTCTATGAAGATCTTTATCGGTCAAACCACATAACAACATACGTTGTTCCCTTTGTCATCGGTATGTTACTTGCCCGAGATTCGATCGTCAGTATCATCATACCTAGTTCAATCTCGTTACCGGCAAGTCTCTTTACTCATTCCGTAATGCATCATCCTGCAACTAACTCATTATTCACATTACTTGCAAGGCTCATAGTGATGTACATTACCGAGAGGGCCCAGAGATACCTCTCCGATAGACGGAGTGACAAATCCTAATCTCGATCTATGCCAACTCAACAAACACCATCGGAGACACCTGTAGAGCATCTTTATAATCACCCAGTTACGTTGTGATGTTTGATAGCACACAAGGTGTTCCCCCGGTATTCAGGAGTTGCATAATCTCATAGTTAGAGGAACATGTATAAGTCATGAAGAAAGCAGTAGCAATAAAACTGAACGATCATTATGCTAAGCTAACGGATGGGTCTTGTCCATCACATCATTCTCTAATGATGTGATCATGTTCATCAAATGACAACACATGTCCATGGCTAGGAAACTTAACCATCTTTGATTAACGAGCTAGTCAAGTAGAGGCATACTAGGGACACTCTGTTTGTCTATGTATTCACACATGTACTAAGTTCCTGGTTAATACAATTCTAGCATGAATAATAAACATTTATCATGATATAAGGAAATATAAATAACAAATTTATTATTGCCACTAGGTCATATTTCCTTCATGCACATAACTTTAAGCCTTGCAAGCAATGTGACTAATGAGTTAGTTGTGGGATGATGCATTACGGAATGAGTAAAGAGAGTTGCCGATAACGAGATTGAACTAGGTATGATGATATCGACGATCGAATCTCGGGCAAGTAACATACCGATGACAAAGGGAACAACGTATGTTGTTATGCGATTTGACCGATAGAGATCTTTGTAGAATATGTAGGAGCCAATACGAGCATTCAGATTCCGCTATTCGTTATTGATCGGAGATGTGTCTCGGTCATGTCTACATAGTTCTCGAACTTGTAGGGTCCGCACGCTTAACGTTCGACGACGATTTGTATTATGAGTTATGTGTTTTGATGAACCAAAGTTTTTTGGAGTCCCGGATGAGATCACGGACATGACGAGGAGTCTCGAAATGGTCGAGACATAAAGATTGATGTATTGGAAGGTTATGTTTGGACACCAGAATGGTTTCGGATAAGTTTGGGCATTTTTCGGAGTACCAAGGGGTTACCGGAACCCCCCGGGGGGTTAATGGGCCTTCATGGGCCCTATTGGAAGAAGGAGGCGGCGGTCGGGTGGAGGAGCGCGCCACCCCAAGCCCAATCCGAATTGGACTAGGGTTGGGGGCGGCCCCCTTTCCTTCTTCTCCTCCTTCTCTTTCCCCTCCCCCTTCTTCGAAAAGGAAAGGGGGGCCGAATCCTACTTGGGCCGGGAGTCCAAGTAGGACTCCCCCCCCCTTGGCGCGCCCCCCCTAGGGCCGGCATCCTCTCCCCCCCCCTTTTATATACGTAGGAGGGGGGCACACCAAAGGCACACAAAGTCTTCTCTTAGCCGTGTGCGGTGCCCCCCTCCACAGGTACACACCTCGGTCATATCGTCATAGTGCTTAGGCGAAGCCCTGCGCTAGTAACCTCATCATCACCATCGCCATGCCATCGTCCTAATGGAACTCTCCCTCATCGTCAACTAGATCAAGAGATCGAGGGACGTCATCGAGCTGAACGTGTGCTGAACGCGGAGGTGTCGTACGTTCGGTGCTAGGATCGGTTGGATCGCGAAGATGTTCGACTACATCAACCGCGTTACTGAACGCTTTCGCTTTCAGTCTACGAGGGTACGTGGACATACTCTCCCCTCTCGTTGCTATGCTTCTCCTAGATAGATCTTGCATGATCGTAGGAATTTTTTAAATACTACGTTCCCCAACAGTGGCATCTGAGCCAGGTCTATGCATAGATGGTATGCACGAGTAGAACACAAAGAGTTGTAGGCGATAATAGTCATACTGCTTACCACCAACATCTTTTTTTGATTCGGCGGTATTGTTGAATGAAGCAGCCCGGACCAAAATTACATGACCATGTTCGTGAGACCGGTTCTACCGACGTGCTTTTGCACACAAGTGGCTGGCCGGTGTCTATTTCTCCAACTTTAGTTTAATCGAATTTCACTACGGCCAGTCCTTGTTGAAGGTTAAAATAGCACACTTGACGAAAAATCATTGTGGTTTTGATGCGTAGGTAAGAACGGTTCTTGCTAGAAGCCCGTAGCAGCGACGTAAAACTTGCAACAACAAAGTGGAGGACGTCTAACTTGTTTTTGCAGGGCATGTTGTGATGTGATATGGTCAAGACATGATGAGATATAAATTGTTGTTTGAGATGATCATGTTTTGTAAAAGTTATCAGCAACTGGAAGGAGCTTTATGGTTGTCGCTTTATTGTATGAAATGCAATCGCCATGTAATTGTTTTACTTTATCACTAAGCGGTAGCGATAGTCATAGAGGCAATAGTTGGCGAGATGACAACGATGCTACGATGGAGATCAAGGATTTTTAGCCAGTGACGATGGAGATCATGATGGTGCTTTGGAGATAGAGATCAAAGGCACAAGATGATGATGGCCATATCATGTCACATATTTTGATTGCATGTGATGTTTATATTTTATGCATCTTATTTTGCTTAGTACGGCAGTAGCATTATAGGATGATCCCTCACTAAATTTCAAGGTATGAGTGTTCTCCCTGAGTATGCACCGTTGCTATAGTTCGTCATGCCGAGACACCACGTGATGATCGGGTGTGATAATCTCTACGTTCATATACAACGGGTGCAAGCCAGTTTTGCACAGGCAGAATACTCAGGTTAAACTTGACGAGCCTAGCATATGCAGATATGGCCTCGAAACACTAAGACCGAAAAGTCGAGCGTGAATCATATAGTAGATATGATCAACATAGTGATTTTCACCATCGAAAACTTCTCCATCTCACGTGATGATCGGACATGGTTTAGTTGATATGGATCATGTGATCATTTAGATGACTAGATGGATGTCTATCTAAGTGGCAGTTCTTAAGTAATATGATTAATTGAACTTTAATTTATCATGAACTTAGTACCTGGTAGTATTTTGCATGTCTATGTTGTTGTAGATCAATGGCATGTGCTACTTTTCCTTTGAATTTTAATGCATTCCTAGAGGAAGCTAAGTTGAAATATGATGGTAGCAATTACATGGACTGGGTCCGTAACTTGAGGATTATCCTCATTGCTGCATAGAAGAATTACGTCCTGGAAGCACCGCTAGGTGCAAAACCCATTGTAGGAGCAACTCCAGATGTTAAGAACGTCTGGCAGAGCAAAGCTGATGACTACTCTATAGTTCAGTGTGCCATGCTTTACGGCTTAGAATCGGGACTTCAACGACGTTTTGAACGTCATGGAGCATATGAGGTGTTCCAGGAGTTGAAGTTAATATTTCAAGCAAATGCCCGTATTGAGAGATATGAAGTCTCCAATAAGTTCTACAGCTGCAAGATGGAGGAGAATAGTTCTGTCGGTGAACATATACTCAGAATGTCTGGGTACCACAACCACTTGACTCAACTGGGAGTTAATCTTCGTGATGATAGTGTCATTGACAGAGTTCTTCAATCACTACCACCAAGCTACAAAAGCTTCGTGATGAACTATAATATGCAAGGGATGGATAAGACAATTCCCGAGCTCTTCGCAATGCTAAAGGCTGCGGAGGTAGAAATCAAGAAGGAGCATCAAGTGTTGATGGTTAACAAGACCACTAGTTTCAAGAAAAAGGGCAAATGGAAGAAGGGGAACTTCAAGAAGAACGGCAAACAAGTTGCTGCTCAAGTGAAGAAGCCCAAGTCTGGACCTAAGCCTGAGACTGAGTGCTTCTACTGCAAAGGGACTGGTCACTGGAAGCGGAACTACCCCAAGTATTTGGCGGATAAGAAGGATGGCAAAATGAAATGTATATTTGATATACATGTTATTGATGTGTACCTTACTAATCCTCGTAGTAGCGCCTGGGTATTTGATACTAGTTCTATTGCTCATATTTGCAACTCGAAACAGGGGCTACAGATTAAACAAAGATTGGCTAAGGACGAGGTGACGATGCATGTGGGAAATGGTTCCAAAGTCGATGTGATCGCCGTCGGCACGCTACCTCTACATCTACCTTCGGGATTAGTTTTAGACCTGAATAATTGTTATTTGGTGCCAGCGTTAAGCATGAACATTATATATGGATCTTGTTTGATGCGAGACGGTTATTCATTTAAATCAGAGAATAATGGTTGTTCTATTTATATGAGTAATATCTTTTATGGTCATGCACCCTTGATGAGTGGTCTATTTTTCTTGAATCTCAATAGTAGTGATACACATATTCATAGTATTGAAGCCAAAAGATACAAGTTTAATAATGATAGTGCAACTTATTTGTGGAACTGCCGTTTAGGTCATATTGGTGTAAAGCGCATGAAGAAACTCCATGCTGATGGACTTTTGGAATAACTTGATGCTTGCGAACCATGGCTCATGGGCAAGATGACTAACACTCTATTCTCCGAAACAATGGAGCGAGTAACTGACTTACTGGAAATAATACATACCGATGTATGCGGTCCGATGAGTGTTGAGGCTCGCGGCGGGTATCGTTATTTTCTGACCTTCACA
The DNA here is from genome assembly GCF_003073215.2 of Triticum urartu. NCBI lineage: Eukaryota > Viridiplantae > Streptophyta > Magnoliopsida > Poales > Poaceae > Triticum > Triticum urartu. Next base: position 171,992,363 of record NC_053023.1, read on the forward strand.
GATGATTTGAGCAGATATGGGTATATCTACTTGATGAAACATAAGTCTGAAACATTTGAAAAGTTCAAAGAATTTCAGAGTGAAGTGGAAAATCTTCGTAACAAGAAAATAAAATTTCTACGATGTGATTGTGGAGGTGAATATTTGAGTTATGAGTTTGGTCTTCATTTCAAACAATGCGGAATAGTTTCGCAACTCGCGCCACCTGGAACACCACAGCGTAATGGTGTGTCCCACCGTCGTGACCGCACTTTATTGGATATGGTGTGATCTATGATGTCTCTTACTGATTTACCGCTATCATTTTTGGGTTCTGCTTTAGAGACGGCTGCATTCACATTAAATATGACACCATCTAAATCTGTTGAGACGACACCATAAGAACTATGGTTTGGCAAGAAACCCAAGTTGTCGTTTCTTAAACTTTGGGGCTGTGATCCTGATGTGAAAAATCTTCAACCTGATAAGCTTGAACCCAAATCGAAGAAATGTGTCTTCATAGGATACCCAAAGGAGACTGTTTGGTACACCTGATACGTCTCCAACGTATCCATAATTTTGTATTGTTCCATGCTATTATATTATCTGTTTTGGGTGTTTAATGGGCTTTGCACTTTTATATTATTTTTGGGACTAACCTATTAACCGAAGGCCGAGTGAAAATTGCTATTTTTTTACCTATTTTAGTGTTTCGTAGAAAAGGAATATCAAACGGAATGAAACCTTCGCGAGGATCTTTTTTGGAACAAACGCAATCCAGGAGACTTGGAGTGGAGGTCAAGGAAGCAACGACGCGGCCACGAGGTAGGGCGGCACGCCCAGGGGGTAGGCGTGCCCCCCACCCTCATGGGCCCCTTGTGGCTCCACCGACCTACTTCTTTCACCTATATATACTCTTATACCCTGAAAACATCTAGGGGAGCCCCGAAATCACTTTTCCACCGCCGCAACCTTCTGTACTCGTGAGATCACATCTGGGGACCTTTTCTGGCGATCTGCCGGAGGGGGATTCGATCACGGAGGGCTTCTACATCAACACCATAGCCTCTCCGATGATGTGTGAGTAGTTTACCACAGACCTTCGGGTCCATGGTTATTAGCTAGATAGTTTCTTCTCTCTCTTTGGATCTCAATACAAAGTTCTCCTCGATGTTCTTGGAGATCTATTCGATGTAATTCTTTTTGTGGTGTGTTTGCTGAGATCTGATGAATTGTGGGTTTATGATTAAGATTATCTATGAACAATATTTGATTCTTCGTTGAATTCTTCTATGCATGATTTGATATCTTTGCAAGTCTCTTCGAATTATCAGTTTGGTTTGGCCTACTAGATTGATCTTTCTTGCAATGTGAGAAGTGCTTAGCTTTGGGTTCGATCTTGCGATGTCCTTTCCCAGTGATAGCAGGGGCGGCAAGGAACGTATTGTATTGTTGCCATCGAGGATAAAAAGATGGGGTTTATATCATATTGCTTGAGTTTATCCCTCTACATCATGTCATCTTGCCTAATGTGTTAGTATGTTCTTATGAACTTAATACTCTAGATGCATGCTGGATAGCGGTCGATGTATGGAGTAATAGTAGTAGATGCAGAATTGTTTCGGTCTACTTGACACAGACGTGATGCCTATATTTATGATCATGCCTAGATATTCTCATAACTATGCGCTTTTCTATCAATTGCTCGACAGTAATTTGTTCACCCACCGTAATATATGCTATCTTGAGAGAAGCCACTAGAGAAACCTATGGCCCCCGGGTCTAATTTACATCATATAAGTTTCCGATCTACAATTCTAGTTTACTATTTATTTTGCAATCTTTACTTTCCAATCAATACAAAAATACCAAAAATATTTATCTTATTATCTCTATCAGATCTCACTTTCGTAAGTGACCGTGAAGGGATTGACAACCCCTTTATCGCGTTGGTTGCGAGGTTCTTGTTTGTTTGTGTACGTACTAGGTGACTTGCATGTAGTATCCTACTGGAATGATACCTTGGTTCTTAAAAACTGAGGGAAATACTTACACTACTTTGTTGCATCACCCTTTCCTCTTCAAGGGAAAACCAACGCATGCTCAAGAGGTAGCAAGAAGGATTTCTGGCGCCGTTGCTGGGGAGATCTATGCTCAAGTCAAGACATACCAAGTACCCATCACAAACTATTCTCCCTCGCATTACATTATTTGCCATTTGCCTCTTGTTTTCCTCTCCCCCACTTCACCTTTGCCATTTTAATTGCCCTTCTTCCGTTCGATCTTGTGTTACCATGTGTCTTCTATTTGCTTGCATCTTCTCTTGCTAAACATCTATTTTTATGGATCCTCATCCACTTGTCAATCTTTTTAAGAGATCCAATTATATTGAACCTATTGCTAGTGAGTTGAGTGCACTAGACTATCTTTATGAGGTTTTGCTTGAAATTCGTGAATCTGAAAAGTGTGATGAATTACTTTATGAAGCGATTCACGATAGATCTTTGAATAAAAAGCATGATTGCAATGATTTTATTATAAATTCTATTGATGTAAATTGTGCTAATAATATGCAAAACCCTAAGCTTGGGGATGCTAGTTTTGCTATGTCCTCTACTTGTTGCAATGATCATGATTGGGATGACTCTTCTTATGATCTTGAAAATTTATTTAAGCCGCATGATGAATATGAGATTGATAATAGTGTTTGCAATATTATTGAAAGTGGGTTTGGAAGAGTGTCAACTTTAGATCCCACATATTTGGAGAATGTTCAATCTTATGAATTATTTGAGAAAAGTTGGTTTGGAGAGGTCATGGCTTTAGTTAATTTTAATCCCACTATTTTGGAAGAGTGTCAACTTCGCATGCATGTGGATTGTGTTGAAAATATTTTATGTGATAGCTATTTTGTTGAATTTTCTTATGATCCCACATGTAATTATTATGAGAGAGGAAAATATGGTTGTAGAAATTTTCATGTTACAAAATCACCTCTTGTTATGTGGAGATTGCTATTGTTTCTTTCCACTTTCTTGCATATGCTAGTTTTTGCTTGCTATGATAATTTGTTTGCTTATAAAATGCCTGTGCATAGGAAGTATGTTAGATTTAGATGTGTTTCTCATGTGTTTTATGATGCACTCTTTGAGTTTCAATTGCTATCTTTCTTGTGAGCATCATTAAAATTATAGATGCCTAGCTAGGGGCGTTAAACGATAGCGCTTGTTGGGAGGCAACCCAATTTTATTTTTGTTCCTGTTTAGTAATAAATAAATCATCTATACTTTGTTATGATTGTGTTTTTTATGTTTTAATTAGTGTTTGTGCCAAGTAAAGCCTTTAGGATCTTCTTGGATGATTGTTATTTGATCTTGCTGAAAAAACAGAAAGTACGCACTCACGAGAATAATTTGCATATTTTACAAGAGAGCGATAAAATACTGATTCCAACTTCAGTAGATCAATATATTATTTAGGACTTCCTAATTTCTCAGGATTTTTGGAGTTACAGAAGTATTCTAAACCTACAGATTACTACAGACTGTTCTGTTTTTGACAGATTCTGCTTTTTGTGTGTTGTTTGCTTATTTTGATGAATCTATGGCTAGTATCGGGGTATGAACCATAGAGAAGTTGGAATACAGTAGGTTTAACACCAATATAAACAAAGAATGAGTTTATTACAGTACCTTAAGGTGGTGATTTGTTTTCTTATACTAACGGAGCTCATGATGGATTTTGGAACAAGGAGTGGCAAGAGCCTAAGATTGGGGATGCCCATGGCACCCCAAAGATAATCCAAGGACACCAAAAAGTCAAAGCTTGGGGATGCCCCGGAAGGCATCCCCTCTTTCGTCTTCATCTATCGGTAACTTTACTTGAGGCTATATTTTTATTCACCACATGATATGTGTTTTGCTTGGAGCGTCTTGTATGATTTGAGTCTTTGCTTTTTAGTTTACCACAATCATCCTTGCTGTACACACCTTTTGGAGAGACACACATGAATTGGAATTTATTAGAATAATCTATATGTTTCACTTATATCTTTTGAGCTAGATAATTTTGCTCTAGTGCTTCACTTATATCCTTTTAGAGCACGGTGGTGGTTTTGTTTTATAGAAATTATTGATCTCTCATGCTTCACTTATATTATTTTGAGAGTCTTTTATAACAGCATGGTAATTTGCTTTGGCTATAAAATTAGTCCTAATATGATAGGCATCCAAGATGGGTATAATAAAACTTTCATATATAGTGCATTAAATACTATGAGAAGTTTGATTCTTGATAGTTGTTTTGAGATATAAAGGTGGTAATATTATAGTTGTGCTAGTTGAGTAATTGTGGAATTGAGAAATACTTGTGTTGAAGTTGGCAAGTCCCGTAGCATGCACGTATGGTAAACGTTGTGTGACAAATTTGAAGCATGGGGTGTTCTTTGATTGCTTTCCTTATGAGTGGCGTCGGGGACGAGCGATGGTCTTTTCCTACCAACCTATCCCCCTAGGAGCATGCGCATAGTGCTTGGTTTTGATGACTTGTAGATTTTTGCAATAAGTATGTGAGTTCTTTATGACTAATGTTGAGTCCATGGATTATACGCACTCTCACCCTTCCATCATTGCTAGCCTCTTCGGTACCGTCTATTGCCCTTTCTCACCTCGAGAGTTGGTGCAAACTTCGCCGGTGCATCCAAACCCCGTGATATGACACGCTCTATCACACATAAGCCTCCTTATATCTTCCTCAAAACCGCCACCATACCTACCTATTATGGCATTTCCATAGCCATTCCGAGATATATTGCCATGCAACTTTCCACCGTACCGTTTATTATGACACGCTCCATCATTGTCATATTGCTTTGCATGATCATGTAGTTGACATCGTATTTGTGGCAAAGCCACCTTCATATTTATTTCATACATGTCAATCTTCATTCATTGCATATCCCGGTACACCGCCAGAGGCATTCACATAGAGTCATATTTTGTTCTAAGTATCAAGTTGTAATTCTTGAGTTGTAAGTAAATAAAAGTGTGATGATTTTCATTATTAGAGCATTGTCCCATGTGAGGAAAGGATGATGGAGACTATGATTCCCCCACAAGTCGGGATGAGATTTCGGACGGAAAAACAAGAGAGGCCATAAAAAGGAGAAAAAAGGCCCAAAGAAAAAATGAGATAAAAGAGAGAAGGGGCAATGTTACTATCCTTTTTCCACACTTGTGATTGAAAGTAACACCATGATCTTCATGATAGAGAGTTTCCTATTTTGTCACTTTCATATACTAGTGGGAATTTTTCATTATAGAACTTGGCTTGTATATTCCAATGATGGGCTTCCTCAAAATGCCCTAGGTCTTCGTGAGCAAGCAAGTTGGATGCACACCCGCTTAGTTTCTTTTGTTGAGCTTTCATATATTTATAGCTCTAGTGCATCTGTTGCATGGCAATCCCTACTCCTTGCATTGACATCAATTGATGGGCATCTCCATAGCCCGTTGATTAGCCGCGTCAATGTGAGACTTTATCCCTTTTTTTCTTCTCACACAACCTCCACCATCATATTCTATCCCACCCATAGTGTTATGTCCATGGCTCGCGCTCATATATTGCATGAAAGTTGAAAGAGTTTGAAAAGGCTAAGTATGAAAAAATTGCTTGGCTTGTCATTGGGGTTGTGCATTATGGGAGCATTTTGTGTGACGAAAATGAAGCATGGCCAAACTATATGATTTTGTAGGGATAAGCTTTCTTTGGCTATGTTATTTTAATAAGACATAATTGCTTGGTTAGCATGCTTGAAGTATTATTATTTTTATGTCAATATTAAACTTATGTCTAGAATATTTTGGATTTAAATATTCATGCCGCAATAAAGAGAATTACATTGAAAATTATGTTAGCTAGCATTACACATCAAAAATTCTGTTTTTATCATTTACCTACTCGAGGATGAGCATGAATTAAGCTTGGGGATGCTTGATACGTCTCCAACGTATCTATAATTTTTGATTGTTCCATGCTATTATATTATCTGTTTTGGATGTTTAATGGGCTTTAATATGCACTTTTATATTATTTTTGGGACTAACCTATTAACCGAAGGCCCAGTGGAAATTGCAGTTTTTGCCTATTTCAGTGTTTCGTAGAAAAGGAATATCAAACGGAATGAAACCTTCGCGAGGATCTTTTTTGGAACAAACGCAATCCAGGAGACTTGGAGTGGAGGTCAAGGAAGCAATGAGGCGGCCATGAGGTAGGGCGGCACGCCCAAGGGCAGACGTGCCCCCCACCCTCGTGGGCCCCTCGTGGCTCCACCGACCTACTTCTTTCACATATATAATCTTATACCCTGAAAACATCCAGGGGAGCCACGAAACTACTTTTCCACCGCCGCAACCTTCTGTACCAGTGAGATCCCATCTGGGGACCTTTTCTGGCGATCTGTCGGAGGGGGATTCGATCACGGAGGGCTTCTACATCAACACCATAGCCTCTTCGATGATGTGTGAGTAGTTTACCACAGACCTTCGGGTCCATAGTTATTAGCTAGATGGGTTCTTCTCTCTCTTTGGATCTCAATACAAAGTTCTCCTCGATGTTCTTGGAGATCTATTTGATGGTGTGTTTGCCAAGATCTGATGAATTGTGGGTTTATGATTAAGATTATCTATGAACAATATTTGATTCTTCTCTGAATTCTCATATGCATGATTTGATATCTTTGCAAGTCTCTTCGAATTATCAGTTTGGTTTGGCCTACTAAATTGATCTTTCTTGCAATGGGAGAAGTGCTTAGCTTTGGCTACAATCTTGCGGTGTCCTTTCCCAGTGACAGCAGGGGCAGCAAGGCACATATTGTATTATTGCCGTCGAGGATAAAAAGATGGGTTTTATATCATATTGCTTGAGTTTATCCCTCTACATCATGTCATCTTGCCTAATGTGTTACTCTGTTCTTATGAACTTAATACTCTAGATGCATGCGGGATAGCGGTCGATGTGTGGAGTAATAGTAGTAGATGCAGAATCGTTGCAGTCTACTTGACACGTACGTGGTGCCTATATTTATGATCATGCCTAGATATTCTCATAACTATGCGCTTTTCTATCAATTGCTCGGCAGTAATTTGTTCACCCACCGTAATATATGCTATCTTGAGAGAAGCCACTAGAGAAACCTATGGCCCCTGGGTCTACTTTACATCATATAAGTTTTCGATCTACAATTCTAGTTTACTATTTATTTTGCAATCTTTACTTTCCAATATATACAAAAATACCAGAAATCTTAATCTTATTATCTCTATCAGATCTCACTTTCATAAGTGATCGTGAAGGGATTGACAACCCCTTTATCGCGTTGGTCGCGAGGCTCTTGTTTGTTTGTGTAGGTTCTAGGCGACTTGCGTGTAGTCTCCTACTGGATTGATACCTTGGTTCTCAAAAACTGAGAGAAATACGTACGCTACTTTGTTGCATCACCCTTTCCTCTTCAAGGGAAAACCAATGCATGCTCAGGAGGTAGCATCACCTTCTACACATATTCGAAGGCAAGACATTCATTGCTAAGAATGGATCCTTTCTAGAGAAGGAGTTTCTCTCGAAAGAAGTGAGTTTCTAGAGAAGTAGTCCATCACAGAAATCAGTTCTAGTGATTCCTACACCAATTAGTGAGGAAGTTAATGATGATGATCATGAAACTTCCGATCAAGTTACTACCGAACCTCGTAGGTTAACCAGAGTAAGATCCGCACCAGAGTGGTACGGTAATCCAATTCTGGGGGTCATGTTACTTGACCATGACGAACCTACAAACTATGAGGAGGTGATGATGAGCCCAGATTCCGTTAAATGGATTGAGGCCATGAAATCTATGATGGGATCCATGTATGAGAACAAAGTGTGGACTTTGGTTGACTTGCCCAATGATCGGTAAGCAATAGGGAATAAATGGATCTTCAAGAAGAATACTGACGCTGACGGTAATGTTACTGTCTACAAAGCTCGACTTGTTGCGAAAGGTATTCGACAAGTTCAAGGAGTTGACTATGATGAGACCTTCTCACCCGTAGCGATGCTTAAGTCTGTCCGAATCATGTTAGCAATTGCCGCATTTTATGATTATGAAATTTGGCAAATGGATGTCAAAATTGCATTCCTTGATGGATATTGATACGTCTCCAACGTATCTATAATTTATGAAGTATTCATGCCAATATATTATCCTTTTTGTATGTTTTACAATCATTTTATAGCAACTTTATATCATTTTTTGGGACTAACCTACTGACCCAGTGCCAAGTGCCACTTGTTGTTTTTGCTTGTTTTTTACATCGCAGGAAATCAATATCAAATAGAGTCCAAATGCAATGAAACTTTACGGAGATATTTTTTGGACCATGAGGAACCCATTGGGCCAGAGCTGCACCTGAGGGTGCCCTAAGGGGGGGCGCCAGGGCCCCCTGGCACACCTAGGTGGGTTGTGCCCACCTCGGTGGCCTCCCGTACGCCCTCTTTGCACTATAAATTCCCAAATATTCTGAAATCCCTCGGGGTTAACCTAGACCAGAAGTTCCGCCACCGCAGGGCTCCGTAGCCACCGAAAACCAATCTAGACCCATTCCGGCACCCTACCGGAGGGGGGGAATCATCTCCTGTGGCCATCTTCATCATCCCAACGGCCACCACGATGAGGAGGGAGTAGTCCACCCTTGGGGCTGAGGGTTTGTACCAGTAGCTATGTGTTCAATCTCTCTCTCTCTCTCTCATGTTCTTGAGATGTCACGATCTTGATGTATCGCGGGCTTTGTTAATATAGTCGGATCATATGGTGTTTTCCCCTCTCTAACTTGTTGTGATGAATTGAGTTTTTCCCTTCGAGATTTCGTGGTTATCAGATTGAATACTTTTATGGATTTGAGAACACTTGATATATGTCTTGCAATTGAACACTCATGGTGACAATGGGGTATCATATTGATTCACTTGATATATGTTTTGGCACTCAACTTGCAGATTCCTGAGGTGACATTGGGGTAATCTATGCATAGGGGTTGATGCATGTTCTTGTCCTTGTTTCTCCGGTAGAAATCTTGGGGCACTCTTGTAGTTTTTTGTGTGGATTGAGTATTATGAATATGAATATGCTTTGGTGTTATTCTAGTACGAACTCTAGGATAGATTGAACGGAAAAATAGCTTTGCGTTATTTTAGTACGAAATCTTGATTAGATCGAACGGAAAGAATAGCTTTGAGGTGGTTTAGTACCCTGCAAACAATTCCTATCTTTTGTTCTCCGCTAATAGGAACTCGGGAGTGATTCTTTGTTACATTTTGAGGGATAATCATATGATCCAACTATGTTAGCATTGTTGAGAGATTGCACTAGCGAAAGTACGGACCCTAGGACTTGTTTTTAAGCATTGCAATACCGTTTTTGTGCCCATTTACTATTTGCTGCCTTTCTGTTTTTATTTATTCAGATTATAAAAATATATTTCTACCATCAATATTACACTTTTATCAAAATCTCTTCGCCGAACTAGTGCACCTATACAATTTGCCATTGTATTGGGTGTGTTGGTGACACAAGAGATTGCTTGTATTTGGTTGAAGGGTCATTTGAGAGAGACCGTCTTCATCCTACACCTCTCACTGATTGATAAACCTTAGGTCATCCACTTGAGGGAAAATTGCTACTGTCCTACAAAACTCTGCGCTTGGAGGTCCAACACGTGTCTACAAGAATAAAGTTGTGTAGTAGAAAGCAAGCTCTTTTGTGACGCCGTTGCCGGGGAGGTGAGTGCATGAAGGTATATCTTTAGATCTTGCAATTGAATCTTTTAGTTTCTTATTTTATCACTAGTTTGGTTTATAAAAAGAAAACTAAAAAAGGGAATTGAGGTTGCATCATATTATTGATCATATTTATAATATCTTTCTTGAAAATGATGGTTTAGAAAATTGTGCTCAATTGTTAGAAGAAGTCAATAAAATGTTTGGCACCAAATATTTGGATGATGATCACGATTGCAATGTTGTTAGTATGAATTCTTTGAATATCCATGATGTTAATGATATGCAAAGTCATAAGCTTGGGGATGCTATATTTGATGAATATGATATTTTAGTCCCCCAAGTTTTGATGAGAAAATTTATTATTATGATTGCATGCCTCATATTTATTATGATTATATTGATGAAAATGGATTTGGAGAGGTCGTGACTTTATTTAATGATGAATCCACTATTTTGGAGGAGGTTGCAATTGAATATGACAACAAAGTTCCTATATATGATGATTATGGTGATGACATATATGCTATGTTGAATAATTATAAACATTAAACTTGTCATCATGATTTTAATTTCCAATCACATGAGAGTTATTTTGGTGAGTTTGCTCCCATAATTATTGATGAGAATAAATTTGCTTATGTGGAGAGTAATAAAATTTCTATGCTTGTGAATCATGAAAAGAATGCTTTATGTGATGGTTATATTGTTGAATTTCTTCATGATGCTACTGAAAATTATTATGAGGGAGGAACTTATGCTTGTAGAAATTGCAATAATATCAAGTTTCCTCTCTATGTGTTGAAAGTTTCGAAGTTATGCTTGTTTTGCCTTCCTATGCTACTTGATTATTGTTCCCATAAGTTGTTTTCTCACAAAATCCCTATGCATAGGAAGTATGTTAGTCTTAAATGTGCTTGCCATATGATACATGATGCTCTCTTTGTGTTTCATTTCTTTTCTTTTATGTGAGCATCATTGAAATCATCATGCCTAGCTAAAAAGGCATAAAAGAAAAGTGCTTGTTGGGAGACAACCCAACAATTTTACCTACTGTTTTTTTGTGTTCACATGATTAAGATACTGTAGTAATCATGTCTTATTGCTTTTGTTTCAATAAAGTGCCAAGTAAAGCCTTTAGGATCTTGTTGGGTCATAGTTTCTTTGATCTTGCTGAAAAACAGAAACTTTTGTGCTCAGGAAAACAATTCTAATTTTTAACAGAAGTGTGATAAAATTCTGATTCTTTTTGCATAAGATTAATAGACAAATTTCTCAGGTTTTCCTAATTTTTCAGAATTTTGGTGTAGCAGAAGTATGGTTTGAGTACAGATTACTACAAACTATTCTGTTTCTGAGAGATTCTGTTTTGAATGCATAGTTTGCTTGTTTTCTAGTTTCCATGGCTTATATTACTCAATATAAATTGTGGAAATGACATGATACAGTAGGAATTGTGTGGAAATAATTATGAATCTTGTCTTTGGCAGTACCAAAAGTGGAATGGTTTGCTCTTTATCATACTAACCTATCTCACAAAGTTCCGTTAGTTTTGTGTGATTGAAGTTTTCAAGTTTTGGGTGAGATATCGATATGAGGGGAATAAGGAGTGACAAGAAACTAAGATTGTGGATTCCCAAGTCACCCCCAAGGAAATATTCAAGGAATATCCAAGCAACTAAGCTTGGGGATGCCCCGGAAGGCATCCCCTCTTTCGTCTCCAACATTATCGGTAATCTCACTTGGAGCTATGTTTTCATTCATCACATGATATGTGTTTTTCTTGGAGTGTCAATTTATTTTGTTAGGATTTGCTTGCCGTTATTTAGAATAATTTTTTGCATCTTTTATTTCAATAAAAGTGGCAATGATAGCCTTTGCCATGCTTATTTCGCAAGTATACATGTTGCTGTTTGAAAACAGAAAGTTTACCGCTGTTGCAAAAATTCCCTAGAAAAGTCAGAATGTGATAAAATGTTGAAACATTTTGCAAAATTATCTCTGATAAATTTTATACAGTGTGGTAAATTTTCATAATGTTTGGAGTTGAATAATTATTGATACTCTTGCATTCTTTACAGACTGTACTGTTTTGGCAGATTGCTGTTATGTTTGCATTGTTTGCATATGTTTGCTTGTTTAATGATTCTATTTGAGGATAGGAGTATTAAATATGCAGAGGCATTTAGTATGAAATGTTGAATATAATTTTAGTGATTTGCTACAGTAGAGAATGATAAGGTTTTTGCATTGGTTTATACTAACTTATCTCACGAATTCTTGTTGAGTTTTGAAACCATGATATGAGAAGAATTAAGGAGACACAAAATCTCAAGCTTGGGGATGCCCAAGGCACCCCAAGATAATATTTCAAAAAGTCTCAAGCATCTAAGCTTGGGGATGCCCCGTAGGCATCCCACCTTTCTTCTTCAACAATCATGGTTAATATCGGTTGAGCCTAAGTTTTTGCTTCTTCACATGAGTTGTGCTATTCTTAGAATGTCATTTTATTTTCATTTTGCTTGCTGTTTTAATAAAATACTTAGATCTGAAAGTTTTTAAATAAAATAGAGTCCTTAAATAGTTGCCAGGGAGGCTAAGTAAGCGGCATTCACATCTTGTCAACAAAGCTCTTTTCTATGTCATTTACTCTTGTGCTTCACTTATATCCTATGAGTAAATTGTTGAATAAATTGAATGTCATGAAGTTGAAATCATATCATGCCTAGTGGTAGCTTCACATTGGGTTTAGAAAGTGAAATATTTTGAGGCTTGACAATCACAATATTGGTCATACAAGCAATTCACGAATAATTAGTATAAGGAAGGGAACTTTCACGTATAAATACACTATCATGGAAATCTTTTGTGATTGTGAGCCCCCATCAAAATATTATATGCCAAAATTGTTGACGTTGGACAAGGAAGAAAACATAATGATTTTTGTTTGTTCATATTCACATAGAAGTTATATTGTCATAGATCCTTCAACATGTGGTGCTTGCCCCCCATCTTTGCTAGCCAAAAATTTCGCACCAAGTAGAGATACTACTTGTGCATCCAAAAACCCTTAAACCCAAATCTTATTTTCAAGAGTCCACCACACCTACCTATATGCGGTATTCTTTTGCCGTTCTAAGCAAATTTGTATGTGCCATCTCTAATTTCCAAAATAAATTTATCTTTTGTGTGCTCGTACCTCTCGCGAGGCGGTGAGGGGTGGCCAATATTTTCCATGCTAGATGTGTTATTCTCACGATGAGTGTTTATTCACTTGTCATTGCACGAGAGTAAGGCAAAGGTATTAGGGATGCCCAGTCCCGAAATGAAAAATGAATTTACTTTATGTTGTCAAATAATAAATTCCTTGGAAAGTGTTGGTATGGAGGGCCCCCATGGATATGGTTAGCCATGGAAAGTGAAAGTATGGTGGAAAAAGGAATAAACTTTATTTTCTGTTTGGGAACCGCCTATGATATATCTAGCATGGAAAGTGTTGGGAGCTCTAAGTCGTTTTCGTTGGTGGGAAAAGTATGCCTCTCAAAATGTTTTTATCTCTCAATTTTCTCTTTGAGCTTTGGCACCTCTACAAATCCCTATTTCCCTCTGTGAAGGGCCTATCTTTTACTTTTATGTATTTAATTTTATGCAAGAGTCAAAGTTTTTCTCTCTATTCCTTTTTATTTTTATCTTTTGGCAAGCATCATGTGGTGAGGAAAGATCTAGGCACATATGTCAAGTTGAATATGGGTAGCATGAGTTATTATTATTGACATCACCCTTGAGGTGAATACGTTGGGAGGCAAAATTATAAGCCCCTATCTTTCTATGTGTCCGGTTGAAACGTTTTGCTCATGTGTATAAGGTGAGTGTTAGCAATCATAGAAGACTATATGATGGTTGAGTATGTAGAGATCTTACTTAAACTCCGTTGAATAAGTTGAATTGCAATTGCTTGGTGACTAAGAACATAGGTTGTTGGGTTTCAAGAGAATTCATTGTTTGAACCTTAACATGTGAATTGGTTGGTACTTTAACATGAGAAGTTTCATAAGAAAGAATTGTTGTTATGATGCTAGGAAAAGTGATTGAAATTATCATTGATCAAACTTATGCACTTTGCTAGCATTGACACTTCATAAATTATTTCTTTTATCATTTACCTACTCGAGGACGAGTAGGAATTAAGCTTGGGGATGCTGATATGTCTCCAACGTATCTACAATTTATGAAGTATTCATGCCAATATATTATCATTCTTGGATGTTTTACAATCATTTTATAGCAACTTTATATCATTTTTTTTGGACTAACCTATTGACCCAGTGCCAAGTGCCAGTTGTTGTTTTTGCTTGTTTTTTACATCGCAGGAAATCTATATCAAACGGAGTCCAAACGCAATAAAACTTTATGGAGATTTTTTGGACCAGAAGGAACCCATTGGGCCAGAGCTGCACCTGGAGGGTGCCCCGAGGGGGGCACGACCCACCAGGGCGCGCCAGGGCGCCCTGGCGCACCCAGGTGGGTTGTGCCCACCTCAGTGGCCTCACGTACCCCCTCTTTGCACTATAAATTCCCAAATATTTTGAAACCCCTCGGGGTTAACCTAGATCAAAAGATCCACCGCCGCAGGGCTTTGTAGCCACCGAAAACCAATCTAAACCCGTTCCGGCACCCTGCCGGAGGGGGGGAATCATCTCCGGTAGCCATCTTCATCATCCCGGCGGCCACCACAATGAGTAGGGAGTAGTCCACCCTTGGGGCTGAGGGTTTGTACCAGTAGCTATGTGTTTAATCTCTCTCTCCCTCTCTCTCTCTCTCGTGTTCTTGAGATGTCACGATCTTGATGTATCGCGGGCTTTATTAATATAGTCGGATCATATGGTGTTTTCCCCTCTCTATCTTGTTGTCATGAATTGAGTTTTTCCCTTTGAGATTTCATGGTTATCGGATTGAATACTTTTATGGATTTGAGGAGACTTGATATATGTCTTGCAATTGAATACTCGTGGTGAGAGTGGGGTATCGTATTGATTCACTTGATATATGTTTTGGCACTCAACTTGCGGATTCCCGCAGTGACATTGGGATATTCTATGCATAGGGGTTGATGCATGTTCTTGTCCTTGTTTCTCCGGTAGAAATCTTGGGTCACTCTTGTAGTTCTTTGTGTGGATTGAGTATTATGAATATGAATATGCTTTGGTGTTATTATAGTACGAACTCTAGGATAGATCGAATGGAAAAAATAGCTTTGCGTTATTTTAGTACAAACTCTTGATTAGATCGAACGAAAAGAATAGCTTTGAGGTGGTTTAGTACCCTACAAACAATTCCTATATTTTTTTCTCCGCTAATAGGAACTCGGGAGTGATTCTTTGTTACACTTTGAGGGATAATCATATGATCCGACTATGTTAGCATTGTTGAGAGATTGCACTAGCGAAAGTACGGACCCTAGGCCTTGTTTTTAAGCATTGCAATACCATTTTTGTGCCCGTTTACTATTTGCTACTCCCTCCGTTCCAAAATAGATGACTCAACTTTGTACTAACTTTATAAAGTTAGTACAAAGTTGAGTCATCTATTTTGGAATGGAGGGAGTACCTTGCTGTGTTTATTTATTCAGATTATAAAAATATATTTGTACCATCAATATAACACTTTTATCACCATCTCTTCATCGAACAAGTGCACCTATACAATTTGCCATTGTATTGGGTGTGTTGGGGGACACAAGAGATTGCTTGTATTTGGTTGCAGGGTCGTTTGAGAGAGACCATCTTCATCCTACACCTCTCATGGATTGATAAACCTTAGGTCATCCACTTGAGGGAAAATTGTTACTGTCCTACAAAACTCTGCGCTTGGAGACCCAACATGTGTCTACAGGAATAAAGTTGCGTAGTAGACATCATATGTCTTAAAGAAGAGTTGTATATGATGCAACTAGAAGGTCTTGTTGATCCAAAAGGTGCTACCAAAGTGTGCAAGCTCCAGCGATCCATTTATGGACTGGTGCAAGCCTCTCGGAGTTGGAATATACGCTTTGATAGTGTGATCAAAGCATATGGTTTTATATAGAATTTTGGAGAAGCCTGTATTTACAAGAAAGTGAGTGGGAGGTTTGTAGAATTTCTGATATTATATGTGGATGACATATTGTTGATTGGAAATGATACTAAAATTCTGAATAGCATAAAAGGATACTTGAATAAGAATTTTTCAATGAAAGACCTCGGTGAAGCTACTTATATATTGGGCATCAAGATCTATAGAGATAGATCAAGACACTTAATTGGACTTTCAGAAAGCACATACCTTGATAAAGTTTTGAAGAAGTTCAAAATGGACCAGTCAAAGAAAGGGTTCTTGCTTGTGTTACAAGGTGTGAAGTTGAGTCAGACTCAATGCCCAACCACTGCAGAAGATGGAGAGAAAATAAAAGTCATTCCCTATGCCTCAACCATAGGTTCTATCATGTATGCAATGTTGTGTACCCGACCTGATGTGTGCCTTGCTATTAGTTTAGCAGGGAGGTACCAAAGTAATCCAGGAGTGGATCACTGGACAACGGTTAAGAACATCCTGAAATACCTGAAAAGGACTAAGGATATGTGAAAGATCGTGGATGTCGCCTAGAGGGGGTGAAAAGGCGCTTTAAAATAATTATGGTTTAGGCTTGAACAAATGCGGAATAAACCTAGCGGTTAATTTGTCAAACACAAAACCTAGAACAACTAGGCTCACCTATGTGCACCAACAACTTATGCTAAGCAAGATAAACTACTAGGTGATAGCAAGATATATGACAAGAAACAATATGGCTATCACAAAGTAAAGTGCATAAGTAAAGAGCTCGGGTAAGAGATAACCGAGGCACACGGAGACGATGATGTATCCCAAAGTTCACACCCTTGCGGATGCTAATCTCCGTTTGGAGCGGTGTGGAGGCACAATGCTCCCCAAGAAGCCACTAGGGGCACCGTAATCTCCTCACACCCTTGCACAATGCAAGATGCCATGATTCCACTAAGGTACCCTTGAGGGCGGTCACCGAACCCGTACAAATGGCAACCCTTGGGGGCGTTCACCGAACCCGTACACTTTGGCAACCCTTGGGGGCGGTCAACGGTACCCGTCAAATTTCTTGGGGCGATCTCCACAACCTAATTGGAGACCCCGATGCTTGCCCGGAGCTTTACACCACAATGATTGAGCTCCGAACACCACCAACCATCTAGGGCGCCCAAGCACCCAAGAGGAACAAGCTCAAGGGTACCAAGCACCCCAAGAGTAATAAGCTTCTCAACTTGTAACTTCCACGTATCACCATGGAGAACTCAAACCGATGCACCAAATGCAATGGCAAGGGCACACGGAGTGCCCAAGTCCTTCTCTCTCAAATCCCACCGAAGCAACTAATGCTAGGGAGGAAAATGAGAGGAACAATAAGAAGGAGAACAACAAGAACTCCAAGATCTAGATCCAAGGGGTTCCCCTCACATAGAGGAGAAAGTGATTGGTGGAAATGTGGATCTAGGTCTCCTCTCTCTTTTCCCTCAAAAACTAGCAAGAATCCATGGAGGGATTGAGAGTTAGCAAGCTCGAAGAAGGTCAACAATGGGGGAAGAACACGGGCTCAAGAGATAAGGTTCATTGGGGAAGAAGCCCCCCTTTTATAGGTGGGGGAAAATCCAACCGTTATGCTCACAGCCCGCACCGAGCGGTACTACCGCTCCAAGGAGCGGTACTACCGCTAGGGCGGTAGTAGCCGTTTGAAACACAACAGCAAGGAGGCAAAAAAGCCAGAAGAACCGTCGGAGCGGTAGTACCACTTGAGAGAGAAGGACTTGTGACGGTACTACCGCTAGGGGTAGCGGTACTACTACTAAGGGTAGCGGTACTACTGCTTGCGAGCGGTACAAAAAAATTACATCCGTGCCTACCACCGCTGGACTTGTGACGAGTTTTTGGTCCCCAGCGGAAGTAGCCACGGAAGTAGCCATGGTAGTACTGCTCCAAGCGGTAGTACCGCTCCCAAGAGTGGTAGTAAAAATTAACATCCGCTCCTGTCCGCGGTAGTACCGCTGCAGCCTTTTCAGAACACCAAAACTGACACAACTTCTGCAAACGGACTCCGAATTCGACGAAACCAACTTTGTTGGAAAGCTAGCGACAAGGGCTAACACAATCTTGAAAGAAATATCAATAAGAAGCAAATGAGAAAAGGCCCATTATAAAATGGTGAGAACCCTTCCTCAGAAAAGATCGGTAAAACCTCCAACACCGAAAACATCATAGAAGACGCATGCGAACTCCGTTTTCGATGAACTCAAGCTTGTCATCAAGATGACCATAAGCTCTAAGACTCACAAAGAGAACCAAACAAGAACCAAGAAAGATGATGCAAGGATGCAATGGTTTGAGCTCTCTACGAACGATACGATCAAGCTACCAACTTGAGAGCCCCCCTTGATAGTACGGCAAACGATCCTATAACCCGGTCTCCCAACTACCACCATGAGACTGGTAAAATAGAAAACCTATCAAGGTAAAACCTTTGCCTTGCACATGGTCCACCTGAGCTAGATGATGACGATCTTGACTCCCTCAAGTTGGACCACCTTTCTTGATTGCGTTGGCTCGATGAAGACTAGATGATTGCTCCCCCATACTCCACTATGGGTGAGCCATTCTTCGGCACATCTTCACAAGTCCATTGACACCACAATGGATGGCAAGCTTCAAGAACTTGATCTCTTTGTGGTGCTCCACCTGAACTTGCACACGGCAATCTTGATGACGATCACCACTTGATGTCATCATTTCCATGGGTTGTATGATATCTTCCTCTTGACGCAAGCCCATGGACACGTACCTAACCCCACATAAAACTCTCACATAGACCATGGGTTAGTACACAAAGTGCAATGGACAATGCTTACCATACCATGGGATCACTTGATCCCTCTCGGTACATCTTTTACGCTTTGTGAGTTGATCAACTTGATTCACTCTTGACATAGTCTTGATCAACCTTGAATATTTCCAACTCTCTTCGTTTGGATGATGTCTTGAAGGTAAACATGAATGATCACACAATCTTCTTCTTCAATACATGCTTGCAATAAGCTCAACACTCACATGACCAATCTTTTGATAATTCCTTGAATGGCACCTTGGTCGACACAAACTCTCCTTGAAACCAACACATGTACTCCAAGAAAAGCCTATGGACAAAACCTTTAAATATAACTCAAGGCAACCATTAATCCATAGAGATTGTCATCAATTACCAAAACCAAACATGGGGGCACCGCATGTTCTTTCAATATGTTTCTCATTTATGGAGGTGACAAAGAGCTCATCGTAAATGGTTACATCGATGCAAGCTTTGACACTGATCCGGATGACTCTAAGTCACAAACAGGATACGTATTTACATTGAATGGTGGAGCTGTCAGTTGGTGCAGTTCCAAGCAGAGCGTCGTGGCGGGATCTACTGTGAAGCGGAGTACATAGCTGCTTCAGAAACAACAAATGAAGGAGTCTGGATGAAGGAGTTCATATCCGATCTTGGTGTAATACCTAGTGCATCGGGTCCAATGAAAATATTTTGTGACAATACTGGAGCAATTGCCTTGGCGAAGGAATCTAGACTTCACAAGAGAACCAAACACATCAAGAGATGCTTCAATTCCGTCCGCGATCAAGTCAAGGAGGGAGACATAGAGTTTTGCAAGATACATACGAATATGAATGTTGCAGACCCGTTGACTAAGCCTCTCTCACGAGCAAAACATGATCAGCACCAAGACTCCATGAGTGTTAGAATCATTACTATGTAATCTAGATTATTGACTCTAATGCAAGTGGGAGACTGAAGGAAATATACCCTAGAGGCAATAATAAAGTTTTTATTTATATTTCCTTATATCATGATAAATGTTTATTATTCATGCTAGAATTGTATTAACCGGAAATTTAGTACATGTGTGGATACGTAGACAAATAGAGTGTCCCTAGTATGCCTCTACTAGACTAGCTCGTTGATCAAAGATGGTTAAGTTTCCTAACCATACACATGTGTTGTCATTTGATGAATGGGATCACATCATTAGAGAATGATGTGATGGACAAGACCCATCCGTTAGCTTAGCATTTATGATCGTTTAATTTTACTGTTGTTGCTTTCATCATGACTTATACATGTTCCTCTGACTATGAGATTATACAACTCTCGAATACCGGAGGAACACCTTGTGTGCTATCAAATGTCGCAACATAACTAGGTGATTATAAATATGCTCTAGAGGTGTCTCTGATGGTGTTTGTTGAGTTGGCATAAATCGAGATTAGGATTTTTCACTCCGTGTATCGGAGAGGTATCTCTGGGCCCTCTCGGTAATGCACATCACTTTAAGCCTTGCAAGCAATATGAATAATGAGTTAGTTGTGGGATGATACATTACAAAATGAGTAAACAGACTTGCCGGTAATGAGATTGAACTAGGTATGATGATACCGACGATCGAATCTCCGGCAAGTAACATACCGATGACAAAGGGACCAACGTATGTTGTTATGCGGTTTAACCGATAAAGATCTTCGTAGAATATGTAGGAGCCAATATGAACATCGAAGTTCCGCTGTTGGTTATTGACCGGAGATGTGTCTCAGTCATGTCTACATAGTTCTCGAACCTGTAGGGTCCACACGCTTAACGTTCGATGACGATTTGTATTATGAGTTATGTGTTTTGATGAACCGAAGTTTGTTCGGAGTCCCGGATGAGATCACGGACATGACGAGGAGTCTCGAAATGGTCGAGACATAAAGATTGATATATTGGAAGGTTATGTTTGGACACCGGAATGGTTTTGGATAAGTTCGGGCATTTCCGGAGTACCGGGGGGTTACCGAAACCCCCCGGGGGAGTTAATGGGCCTTCATGGGCCCTAGTGGAAGAGAGGAGGCGGCGGCCAGGTGGAGGCGTGCGCCCCCCAAGCCTAATCCGAATTGGACTAGGGTTGGGGGCCGGCCCCCTTTCCTTCTTCTCCTCCTTCTCTTTCCCCCTCCCCCCTTCTTCGGAAAGGAAGGGGGTCGAATCCTACCTGGACCGGGAGTCCAAGTAGGACTCCCCCCCTTGGCGCGCTCCCTCAAGGGACGGCCTCCTCTCCTCCCCCTTTATATACGTAGGAGGGGGCACCCCAAAGGCACACGAAGTCTTCTCTTAGCCGTGTGTGGTGCCCCCCTCCACAGTTACACACCTCGGTCATATCGTCGTAGTGCTTAGGCAAAGCCCTGCGCCGGTAACTTCATCATCACCGTTGCCATGCCGTCGTGCTAATGGAACTCTCCCTCATCCTCAACTAGATCAAGAGATCGAGGGACGTCATCGAGTTGAATGTGTGCTGAACGCGGAGGTGTCGTACGTTCGATGCTAGGATCGGTTGGATCACGAAGACGTTCGACTACATCAACCGTGTTACTAAACGCTTCCGCTTTCGGCCTACGAGGGTACGTGGACACACTCTCCCCTCTCATTGCTATGCTTTTCCTAGATAGATCTTGTGTGATCGTAGGAATTTTTTTTGAAATACTACGTTCCCCAACATCTCCTACGTGGACCCTCAAACTGTTCGCAACCGTTCAGACCACACGGTCTGGACGTGTTTTGCCATCCAACACCGTCTTGTATTGGTCCACTCGGCGGTCTGAATGTCATTTTTCCCGCGAACCGGAAGCAAACGGGGGGGCTTTGTGATCGTCCGAACCACTGCCATGCCCGCTTCTGACAAACCTAGCCCACCAAAACTCTCCCTCGCATGGCGCGCTTTCCCGCCTGAAGTGGTTAACGCCGCTCTAGAGTGTCAGTGCCGCATTCATGCCTGCCTAGAGTAGACGCGACCTCTCACGTCGCTCCGGCATTGAAGCGGCATGCCGGCCGAGAGCGTTGGCCGCAGCTTCCCGATCACACGATTGCTCACGTTCAAATGGCAGCCCGTTGATCCACCTCCCTACGTTAAACATGTGTCGAGGAATCTGCTCCGACGCCACCCGTCCGCCACCCACCATTAACCATCTCGCCACTTGCCTTCCATCGGCCCACTATTTAAAGTCCAGGCCCGGCAATAGCCGCATCCAACCTGCTCCGCTCCCTATCTCATCTCGGCACCACGCCCGCCATGGCCTCCTCGTGATCCAAATCACTTTGGGACAACCTCTTGTCCATGCAGAAGAAGGAGATCGCCGCCATTGTAGTAGGCTGGCAGGACGGCAGACAGACGAGCTCACCGGAGGCCAGTGTTGCGGAAGCCCCAATGGAAGAGGCGGACCATGATGAGCCGATGCCACCATCCTCGCCCGCCCATGCTCGCATCACCATGGGCGAGGCCGATGCTCACTACACTGGCACCAGTGCAGAACTAGGCTTTAGCACCGGTTTGTAAGGGACTTTAGTGCCGGTTCTGTAACCGTCACTAAAGGGTGGGGACTAAAGGTCCCCCCCTTAGTACCGGTTCAGCACGAACCACCACTAAAGGGCCACCACGTGGCATGAGCCAGGGCTGGGGGCGTGGAGACCTTTAGTACCGGTTGGTAACACCAACCGGTACTAAATGTTGGGGGTTTTGGTTTTATTTTTATTTTTCCTTTAATTTTGTGTTTTCCATTTAATTTAGAGATTGTTTTTACATTATAACGAGTTGTTAAATCACTAGGTGAAAGTACCGCGGATTAGTTTGAAGTGGATATAGATCGTCCTAAGTGATCAAGTAATATGGATATGGCATATTACTTGATCACTTAGCCAGGATATCCATCCTTGAAACTAATCTACGGTTTCTCTCATAAATGATATAATAACTCATCATCATCATATTAATATAAAAACTCATGCATCATATCATCACCAACAACACTAGCTAGCTAATAATCATCATAGTCCTCATTACCACTATTTAATCATCATAGTCATTACCGCTATCTAATCACCACCAACACTAGCTTAAAGAAGAAACATTCACTTGTACCAGAAGCAAAGATATCATCGAGTTCAACATGTTCATGAGATTATAAGTGTTCATAAGACCACAAAAGCAAATCACTTTGAGATTAAGTTCAGGACAAAGAACATGGACATGAGAGGATAAGTACTAAGAGCATGAACTAGCTAATCACTCCTGCTGCTCTCTCTCGGGTAAAATAGCATAGAACATGTGTAGCTCTCCTGATTCATCATATTGGAGCATGCAAATGAACCTGTCTCCTAATCGTGGGCTGCGCTTCTCATTGCTGCCCCCTAGTTACTTCTCTGCGATCCTTCACATTTTTGCTCCAGTCTTTCACCATTAAGCATTCCCCGGTTTTAGAAATCCTGAATGCACTCATGTGCGATGTAGGATGTCTTGGTCATAAGCTAACTATTGACATGCGACCTTTAGTCTCGATCCATTGAGGCACAACTATCATCGGGAGTCCCTGTTGAAGAACATGCATCGTATAGTAACATACTTAGCAATGAAGCTTAGCTTAAAAACTAATGTATGCAAAAGATGCACTGAGGACAAATAGTAAAAATATTACCATCTTGCCTAAGTAGATGTGACTATAGTTCAATACGAACACTATTGGTCGCACGTTTTGAGTACTAAGATTTTCAAGTTCAGGAAAATAATTTCTCTTGATAGCATCAAGATCCTCAAGCCATGAAACATAATGACTTATCTCCTAGCAGTTTAGTTCAGCCCCGGGACAGTGGATGGTCCTATCTACCAAGCGCCAGACATGATTGCTTGAATGGAAATAAGTTGTCAATAGAAATTAGTTGTCAACTATTTTTGAATAAACAATATCGAAGACATAAATATGGTTGAGAAACTCACACAATGGTAGAACTGGATGCGCCTACACATCGATCCAAATGTCTCTATTACCTTCAATATCATCTTCTGGACGAATATCAAAGGTGATAACCATATCAGGCTCAAATGCATAAGCCTTGCATAGTGCTTGCCAAGTTTTGCATTCAAAATAGGTGTAGGTGTCTGCATTGTATAATTTGACGTTGAAGGTATAACCATGCTCGGTCTTTAAGTAAATTCTCTTTACCTCCATAGTTCTGTTAGGACTGAAACCTATCTTATCCAAGACAAAAATTCTTGCATGGCAGGGGATACGCTAGTAGAATAGTAAAAATTTAAAATTATAAGTTGAAGCAAATGAAGCATAAGTCATGCTTAATTATGAAAAAAGACTTGTCGTTGTGACTTACTGTATCCACTTTGAAGGTCTCATCCAGCTTGATGCTGAAGCGCCTATCATCAACTAGGAAATTTCTGCCGCACAAGCCGCGCTTGTCTTCGCGGTATTCACACATATCGAAATCGTTTTCATCGTCAGACGACATTTCCTATGTTCATAGTTGAAACATTAATTGATAAACACTTACTAGTTCTATTAATTCAACAAATTCAACTAGTTCTATTAATTCAACTAGTTCTATTAATTCAACTAAGCACTTACTAAAAATAAACTAGTTCTATTAATTATCTTGCTAAAAATAAAGTAGCTAGTTCTATATAGTAAAATTTTAATTAGATGATCAAATCTCATATACCTAAATTTAATATATCTAATTCATCTAACATTAATATATCTAATTCATCTATAACTAAAAGTATAAAAAACTAACTCATCTAACATTAATATCTAGCTAATTCATCTAATTCATCTAACATCTCTACTCCTATAAAAATGTGAGTTGGTGATGATGGTGTGTCTGCCTTTGTGTCATCTGCACCGTTCGATCTGAAATGTAAGGCTGAGATTTAGTATGGATGTCCCAAGTTCCCCAAAATAGAACACCAACAGTTTGGATGTTCTCCTTTCTCCTCCTCTCTAGAAAGGCACCGAGCCTACAAGAACCTCTCCCAAATTCCTGCGCTCAGCCCCTCCTCTTTCTTCCCCGGTGACAGCCGAACTTGAGTTGGGCGAAGATCCTTCCCCTTTTGTATCTTTTGTTGTAGTTAGGGTGCCAATAGATCGGATTTGGCTTTGAGCTTACCCTTGTGTCTCTTCTTCTAGATCTGTTGTGCAAGCCATCAGAGACGGAGAAGAAGATGACAGCGGCGGTTGCTGCCATGTCCAATTTTGTTTTCTAAAGTTACTTCGTTTTCCCCTGGGTGGCTGTTGGGATTGATTCCTTTTTGTGCCTGACTCAGGTTCTCTTCCCAACCTCCAATGTGAGCTTGTTTCCTCTATGCTACCCATGGAGGCTACCAGCAATAGGACCACCTTGAGTAGGCCTGGGCATTGTAGGCACGGATGATTTGTGCAATTGTGCTGGTGGCGAGTTACTCGTTCCCGGCAGTACTGGTGCCAACTACCTCGAGCCACCATTTTTGTTCACAACCATGTTCGCCACTCTGTAAGTATTGTGTTTCTCTGTCAGACCCAAAGAAGCAGAGATGTGTGATCTGTGCAGCTGTCTGTTTGGAACCATGGCCTCTCCTGAACATGTTTAGAAACGAATTGGTTGCGAAACTGCGAAGTACCTTATTAACTGTGAAGTAATTTAGACTTGGGGAAATTATTGAGATCCATACCCTCTGGTTGTTACCAGATTTTCTATTTAATATTCTCTTTTTTCATTGTGATCTGTGTCAGATTTTTGTACTTGCAAGATTTTGTGCAAGGAAAATGGAGCGGCATGATCAAGCATTGCTAAATGTCATCTTATAAGTGGGTGAGTTCTCAAGCTCTACTCACGGAGAAGAAAGGTAAGCTTTTCCACTTTGTTGTATTAAGTAATGTGCCAGTTCACTGTATATTAACCATTGTGTATCAAACGCAATCTGAGTAATCTTTTTTTACAAAAAACACATATATATACACTTGTGTAGTTATATGAGATTAAGGTAGCCAAAAGGGCTTGCATTATTTTCTTCGTCGCAACATCACCCTTATATGAGATTGGAATTGATGACTTAGTTCCATTACCATGAGGCTATGGGAATCCAATTTCTTCCTTTTTGGCATAGGAGACCTGCCTTGTGGATCTCCTTTTGTCTGACCTGCATCTTTGCCCCTCTATATGACAAAGTATTGTTTGGTCATGGTCACTTCAGATGCTACTCTTGAGAAGTTGAGGGATAATTTTGAGGTGTCTCATGAAATCTAACCAAAATTTGCCTTCTCACAAGAAAAGGAGTGCATCAATTATCTAATTCTTAGCTTTTGGTCATCATGTAAAGTTTAGCTCACAAGCTGGATTTGTCCCTAAACTAGCGTACTTCCTTGTTTTTCTTAAGATTCAACAACATAAAGTCATATAGTCAATATGGAGCATGAGCATCTCTCGATGAACGAAGAAATCTCTACTCCTATAAAAATGTGAGTTGGTGATGATGGTGTGTCTGCCTTTGTGTCATCTGCACCGTCCGATCTGAAATGTAATGCTAAGATTTAGTCTGGATGCCCCAAGTTCCCCAAAACAGAACACCAATGGTTTGGATGTTCTCCTTTCTCCTCCTCTCTAGAAAGGCACCGAGCCTACGAGAACCTCTCCCAAATTCCTGCGCTCAGCCCCTCCTCTTTCTTCCCCGGTGACAGCCAAACTTGAGTTGGGCGAAGATCCTTCCCCTTTTGTATCTTATGTTGTAGTTAGGGTGCCAATAGATTGGATTTGGCTTCGAGCTTACCCATGTGTCTCTTCTACAAGATATGTTGTGCAAGCCATCAGAGACGGAGAAGAAGATGACAACGGCGGTTGCTGCCATGTCCAAGTTTGTTTTCTAAAGTTACTTCATTTTCCCCTGTGTGGCTGTTGGGTTGATTCCTTTTTGTGCCTGACTCAGATTCTCTTCTCAACCTCCAATGTGAGCTTGTTTCTTCTATGCTACCCATGGAGGCTACCAGCAATAGGACCACCTTGAGTAGGCCTGGACGTTGTAGGCATGGATGATTTGTGCAATTGTGCTGGTGGCGGGTTACTCGTTCCCGGCAGTACTGGTGCCAACTACCTCGAGCCACCATTTTTGTTCACAACCATGTTCGCCACTCTGTAAGTATTGTGTTTCTCTGTCAGACCCGAAGAAGCAGAGATGTGTGATCCGTGCAGCTGTGTGTTTGGAACCATGGCCTCTCCTAAACATGTTTAGAAATGAATTGGTTGCGGATCTGCGAAGTACCTTATTAACTACGAAGTAATTTAGACTTGGGGAAATTATTGAGATCCGTCCCCTCGGGTTGTTACCAGATTTTCTATTTAATATTCATTTTTTTCATTGTGATCTGTGTCAGATTTTTGTACTTGCAAGATTTTGTGCAAGGAAAATGGAGCGGCATGATCAAGCATTGTCGAATGTCATCTTATAAGTGGGTGAGTTCTCAAGCTCTACTCACTGAGAAGAAAGGTAAGCTTTTCCACTTTGTTGTATTAAGTAATGTAACATACCGGTTCACTGTATATTAACCATTGTGTATCGAACGCAATCTGAGTAATCTTTTTTTTTACAAAAAACACATATATACACTTGTGTAGTTATATGAGATTAAGGTAGCCAAAAGGGCTTGCAGTATTTTCTCCGTCGCAACATCACCCTTATTTGAGATTGGAATTGATGACTTAGTTTCATTACCATGAGGCTATGGGAATCCAAGTTCTTCCTTTTTGGCATAGGAGACCTGCCTTGTGGAGCTCCTTTTGTCTGACCTGCATCTTCGCCCCTCTGTATGACAAAGTATTGTTTGGTCGTGGTCACATCAGATGCTCCTCTTGATAAGTTGAGGGATAATTTTGAGGTGTCTCATGAAATCTAATCAAAATTTTCCTTCTCACAAGAAAAGGAGTGCATCAATTATCTAACTCTTAGCTTTTGGTCGTCATGTAAAGTTTAGCTCACAAGCTGGATTTGTCCCTAAACTAGCTTACTTCCTTGTCTTTCTTAAGATTCAACAACATAAAGTCATATATTCAATATGGAGCATGAGCAGCTCTCGGATGAACGGTGAAATAAACAAAATAAGAATAGAAAAATCTGAACTTTTTACAACAAACATATTTGTCTTCTAAAAACGTACATCTTTTTTGCGAAGAAACTATTGATTTGGTGATTTTCAAAAAAGAGCAGTTCCCATGTTAGTGTTTTAAGAGTACCATTTTTTCAGATCACAACATGTTTTGTTTCTTTATTACAATTTACACATTTATAATGCTTGATATGATTGAGTGCTTGGTGGGGGAGCACATGAGAAAGAAAGAGGTAGAGTGATCTCACCATACTGATTTTTTTTCTCAGTGAGATCTGATTTGTTTTAATACAGTATGATGTTGCAGTGCACGTGTACTAATCTAGGATCAAAACATAGGAGAGAGGGGACGGTTCGAGGTGAAGGCACCAAACGTCAGAAAACAGGGGAGGCGGGAGGAGGGAGACTGGTGGAATTTCTCACTAACTATTTGATAGTCAAGTACAATCCAACAACATCACCCCTCTAAATGAATTGTTGAATATTTTGTCATATGATGTTTATGCAGATGTTGTTCCATAACAATGTATAACTACTACACTAGAATATGTGTAGAAGCTCAGTTCTTGCATGTGGCAGATATTTACATTGTATGAATAAACTTCAGATGAGAGCCATTTATGGTGCATTCTGTATTGCAATGTCAAATATCCATGCACATGCAACACTTTTTTATTTTAATATACTATCTTATGTATGCAAGTTATGTATAACATATCTTATTTGTGTTTCATTTTTCATATGAGTTTTCTTGGCTTCAGAGTGTCGTCACAATTGTGAAATGTGTGTGGTCAGTGGTCAGATTTTGCAATGTTTGTGGTTAGATTTTGCATTTGCAGTGAGCAATGAGAAAGCCGAGTAAAGAGATCAAAATATCTTCCCGCAATGTGAATATGATGAAGAAAATATTTGGCTTAGATGAGGAGATAGGTTCTCGTCTTCCTTCCCACAAACGGCATGAAGTATGGAATTGCATCTCCTTGAAATGGTGTATAGAAATGGGTTCTTTGTAAAAAAACAATTGTTTCTACTAAAAGAAGGGTCAGAAACCACATGTTTGCTTGTGCTCAATGCGTACCTATCAACTACATAACATCGTTTCAACAATGTCAAGAGGAACATTAGTTATTGTTCCGTAGCAATGAACTGGCTCTTCGATATGATTTAAGTAAACAATGTTTCACCAGATCTTTTGTGACCCCGTAGTGTAGCACGGGCATCTTACTGCCAATAGAAGAGAAGATGACTTGTTGAACAACACCATAATTGCATTGTTGTATGTTATTTAGGGTTGTCCCAGTTGCATAAAACTTGGAGTAGAACAGATCCAGTACTAATTTTGTGTCTGTGTGCATGTACATGTGCACTTGGTTGTTCTATATACACATGATTCAAAGCATCTTTTACTGTACATTTTGTTTCATTGCTCGGTACAAAATGTATTGCAAGTTTTGTTCATTGTTTTTTTTTCATTTTGTCTAAGTATGCTACAGAACCTTTATAGGCTCAATTTTTTTCCTTTGTATAAATATATCACAGAAAGTTATGTATGGAGTAGTTATTGTCTGATATCCTCTTATGTGAGCACATGGATGAAGTGAAAACTTCATAACTAATATTATTGGCGCATATGTTTTGTGCCAACAACAAAAAGAAGGTTATACTATGCTTGACAAATGATTCCATGGCTCGATAGATACCTAAGGTATATAACTAATTCAGTGAACTAGATGTGTGAGTTATATCTGGAATATTTCTTCTCTTCATGGTGGTGATGCATCCAGATTCATTTTTCGCTTCATAGCAACATATGTGTTCTTCACTATAACTTAAATCCACCTAGATGAAAAAGGAAATGTTTGGCTTCGATTACACGGTTTATCGATTGGATACCATATGTTTGATCATGCTTAATATGTACACATCAACTATAACACTGTTCAATCAATCTGTCGGTATTTTTTTTATTGTCTATAGCAACATATAAGTTCCTCACTATAACTTAAATCTACCAAATCTTGTGTGACCCCGTAGCGAAGCACGGGCATCCTACTAGTTTGACATTAATATCTAACATATATTTCTGTCTAATTCATCTAACATTTGACATTAATATCTAAAATTTATATATATATATATAATCATCTAACAATTCACATTAGTCTAACATTTATATAAACTAAAAGTATAAAAAACTAAAAAAACAGAAAATAGAAAAAATCATTAAGAAAAATATGTCTCTGTTTGTGTGTGTGTACTGTGTGTGTATGTGAGGCCACCGGCCATGACGCGGCAGGGCCGGGGAGGTCGATATTACAGCGGGGCAACAACCGGAGATGCAAGGCGACGGGGACAGGCCGGGGCGGCGATGTACGGCTGGGGACGGGCCGGGGGCGATGAGGGCGGGGACGGGCACGCACGATCGACGTATGATGGGGACGGGGGCGACGACGGGGACGGTGACGGCGACGGGGACGGACGCGCGTGACGGGGGCGGCGACGGGGACGGGCACGACGACTAAGAAGAAGAAACTAAATGAAATTTTCGTAAGTGTTGTATTATATAGGAGCGGCCTTTAGTACCGGTTGGAGCCACCAACCGGTACTAAAGGTCAAATTTGGCGAGGCCAAGCGGCGGGAAGCGACCCCCTTTAGTACCGGTTCGTGGCTCCAACCGGTACTAAAGACCCCCTGTCGGCGTCTGGGAACGGGGGTCCCCAGACTTGCCTACCTGCGGCCCATGATGTGGCTTTTCTAGCAAGCCTGTACGGCCCATCTTCATCAACAAGGCATTCAAGACCTTCGCGAGGGGCCAAGCCTCGTGAGGCGGACGACGCAAGACCTCCTCAGGAACGGCCTCACTAGGCAGGCTCGCGAGGGGCAGAGAGATCAAGGCACGGCAAACCTCGCGAGGTTCTCATGACGTGAGCCATGACGATCGAGACCAGGCGGGCGCCAGCGTGCGCGGCGTCCTTGTTTCCTCTTTGGTGCTAAGGGGGCAAGCGCAGGCGTGGAGTACCGAGGCATCAAGCAAAGGTTTCCATATCGGTGCAACAAGACCAAGACCAGTAGGACGGCAAGACAGAGGTCACCATGGAGCCCAAGGCGGCGTCACCACCAGAGCCTTTTGCAGGCGAAGACCACTTTTGTTAGGATAAGCTGTACTAGTTGTCCCCTTTCAAATTGGCCATTGTTGGCTCCCTTCCCCCTCAATATTTGGGGAGAGGACCAGGACCTCTATAAATAGGACTAGCAACCACCATAGCTAGGGGGATTGATACGTCTCCAATGTATCTACTTTTCCAAACACTTTTGCCCTTATTTTGGACTCTAACTTGCATGATTTGAATGGAACTAACCCGGACTGACGTTGTTTTCAGCAGAATTACCAAGGTGTTATTTATGTGGAGGAGCAAACATTCTCGGAATGACCTGAAACTTCATGGAGACAATTTTCAGAAAATAAGAAAAATACCTGCCAAAGATGAAGGCCAGGGGGCCACCACCTTGCCACGAGGGTGGGGGGCGCCCCCCTACCTCGTGGGCCCCCTGTTGCCTCTCCGACTCCAACTCCACCTCCATATATTCAGTTTCAGGGAGAAAAAAATCAGAGAGAAGAAATCATCGCGTTTTACGATACGGAGCCGCCGCCAAGCCCTAAAACCTCTCGGGAGGGCTGATCTGGAGTCCGTTCGGGGCTCCAGAGAGGGGAATCCGTCGTCATCATCATCATCAACCATCCTCCATCACTAATTTCATGATGCTCACCGCCGTGCGTGAGTAATTCCATCATAGGCTTGCTGGACGGTGATGGGTTGGATGGGATCTATCATGTAATCGAGTTAGTTTTGTTAGGGTTTGATCCCTAGTGTCCACTATGTTTTGAGATTGATGTTGCTATGACTTTGCTATGCTTAATGCTTGTCACTAGGGCCCGAGTGCCATGATTTCAGATCCGAACCAATTATGTTTTCATCAATATATGAGTGTTCTTGATCCTATCTTGCAAGTCTATAGTCACCTATTATGTGTTATGATCCGTTAACCCCGAAGTGACAATAATCGGCATACTTACCGGTGATGACCGTAGTTTGAGGAGTTCATGTATTCACTATGTGTTAATGCTTTGTTCCGGTTCTCTATTAAAAGGAGGCCTTAATATCCCTTAGTTTTCGTAAGGACCCCGCTACCACGGGAGGGTAGGACAAAAGATGTCATGCAAGTTCTTTTCCATAAGCACGTATGACTATGTTCGGAATACATGCCTACATTATATCAATGAACTGGAGCTAGTTCTGTGTCACCCTAGGTTATGACTGTTACATGATGTACCGCATCCAGCATAATTCTCCATCAATGATCATTGCCTACGAGCTTTCCATATATTATTCTTCGCTTATTTACATTTTCGTTGCTATTGCTATCATCACTACAAAATATCAAAAACATTACTTTTACTATTGTTACCTTTTGCTACCGTTATCACTACTATCATATTACTTTGCTACTAAACACTTCACTGCAGATATTAAGTTTCCAGGTGTAGTTGAATTGACAACTCAGCTGCTAATACTTGAGAATATTCTTTGGCTCCCCTTGTGTCGAATCAATAAATTTGGGTTGAATACTCTACCCTCGAAAACTGTTTCGATCCCCTATACTTGTGGGTTATCAAGACTATTTTCTGGCGCCATTGCCGGGGAGCATAGCTCTATTCTTTGAGTCACTTGGGATATATATATCTGCTTATCATTATGAAGAACTTGAGAGATCCAAAAACCAAGATCTATCCCTCAACTACGAGGGGAGGTAAGGAACTGTCATCTAGTTCTGCACTTGATTCACCTTCTTTTATGAGTAAGTTTGCGAAACCTACACCTGCTTCTACTATTCGTTCTGATATGTCGCATGTTATTGATGAAGCCACTTCTACTATGCATGATACTTATGATGAAACTACCTCTATGCCTAATACTACAATGCCACTTAGTGATTTTCTTGATGAACAACTTGCTAGGGCTAGAGAAATTGAAAATATTGAATCTGATGATACTGATGAAAGTGATGATGAAGAACCACTTGCCATTCCTAAGGGTTATGTTTTTGATCAAGATGCTTCTTTAGCTATTTTAGCTTGCAGAAATAAAACTGAACTTAAAAGATTATTAGCTAAATGGAGTAAGCAATCTCTGAATGCTAGAATGAAACCTGACCTTGCTTTTGCTGCTTCACCTATCTTTGTTACTGATAAGGATTATGAATTCTCTGTTGATCATGATATAATTGCTTTGGTTGAATCTGATCCTTTTCATGGTTATGAATCTGAAACTGTTGTGGCACATCTTAGTAAACTGAATGATATAGCTACCCTGTTCACTAAAGATGAGAGAACTCGCTACTTTTACATCCTTAAAATATTTCCATTCTCATTAAAGGGTGATGCTAAGATATGGTTTAATTCTCTTGATCTTGGTTGTGTGCGTAGTCCACAGGATATGATTTATTACTTCTCTGCTAAATATTTCCCTGCTCATAAGAACCAAGCTGCTTTAAGGGATATATATATATATAATTTTCTGCAAATTGAAGAAGAGAGTCTCCCACAAGCTTGGGGGAGGCTTCTCCAATTACTTAATGCTTTGCCTGATCATCCTCTTAAGAAAAATGAAATACTTGATATCTTTTATAATGGACTAACCGGTGCCTCCAGAGATTACCTGGATAGTTGTGCTGGATCTGTTTTCAGGGAAAGAACACCGGATGAAGCTGAAATTCTATTGAATAATATGTTGACAAATGAAAATAATTGGACACCTCCGGAGCCAATTCCTGAGCCTATTCCTAAACCAACTCCGAAGAAGAGGGGTATTCTATTTCTCAGTCCTGAAGATATGCAAGAGGCAAAGAAATCTATGAAAGAAAAAGGTATTAAAGATGAAGATGTTAAGAATTTACCTCCTATTGAAGAAATACATGGTCTTAATTTACCTCCTGTTGAAGAAACATATAATCCAAATCCTTTGCCTGTTGAAGAAACTCATGGTCTTGATAACCCGACACAGGTAGTAAAGGTAAATTCTCTCTATAGATATGATAAAGCTGTAATCCCATTTACTAAGTTTGCTGGCCCATGCTTATACGAGTTTGATAAATTTATGGCTAAGCAAGAAGACTTTAATGCTTATTTTGGTAGACAACTGAAATATAATTCAAATATGCTTGGACACTTGGGTGACTATATGGCTAATGTCAAAGGTGAACTTAAACTTATTAGTAAGCATGCTTCTATGGTTACCACTCAAGTAGAACAAGTACTTAAAGCCCAAAATGATTTGCTCAATGAATTGAATAGTAAAGATAATGATAATGTTGCTAGAGTGGCTACTAGAACTGGTAGAATGACTCAGGAACATTTGTATCCTGAAGGCCATCCTAAGAGAATTGATCAAGATTCTCAGATAAATAATATAGATGTACCTAGTTCTTCTAAAAAGAAGAAAAAGAAAAATGATAAGACTTTGCATGCTTCTAGTGATCCTATTGTTGAAACACCTGAGAATCCAAATGATATTCTATTTCTGATGCTGAAACTCAATCTGTTAATGAACCTGAAACTAATGATAATGTTCATGATGATGCTCAACCTAGTAATGATAATGATATATAAATTGAACCTGATGTTGATCTTGATAACCCACAATCAAAGAATCAACCTTATGATAAGAAAGATTTTGTTGCTAGGAAACATGGTAAAGAAAGAGAGCCTTGGGTTCATAAACCCATGCCTTTTCCTCCCAAACCTTCCAAGAAAAAGGATGATGAGGATTTTGAGCGCTTTGCTGAAATGATTAGACCTATCTTTTTGCGTATGCGATTAACTGATATGCTTAAAACCAATCCTTAGCTAAGTACATGAAAGATATTATTACAAATAAAAGAAATATACCGGAAGCTCAAATTTCCACCATGCTTGCTAATTATACTTTTAAGGGTGGAATACCAAAGAAACTTGGAGATCGAGGAGTACCCACTATACCATGCTCTATTAAAAGAAACTATGTTAAAACTGCTTTATGTGATCTTGGAGCCGGTGTTAGTGTTATGCCTCTCTCTTTATATCGTAGACTTGATTTGAATAAGTTGACACCTACTGAAATATCTTTGCAAATGGCTGATAAATCAACTGCTATACATGTCGGTATTTGTGAGGATGTGCCTATTGTAGTTGCAAACGTTACTATTTTAACGGACTTTATTATTCTTGATATTCCCGAGGACGATAGTATGTCTTTATTCTTGGAAGACCCTTTTTGAATACTGCAGGGGCTGTTATTGATTGCACTAAAGGCAATGACACTTTTCATGTTAATGGTAATGAGCATACCGTACACTTTCCGAGGAAACAACCTCAAGTTCATAGTATCAACTCTATTGGAAAATTTCCATCGATTATATTTGGAGGTTTTGAATTTCCTCTTCCTACTGTCAAGAAGAAATATGATATTCTTATTATTTGGGATGTGCATATCCCCGTTGAGGTAACATAGTGTTATTCGAAATTTCTCCGGTTCCATGTTATTCGGAATGAGTTCGTTAACAAGACTTGATCAACCTTGTTAGTGGATTCCTTTTGATGATCATGAGATGGATGAAACTAGAAGGCACAACCTTCTGTACCCCACTTTTACTTTCTATTATTTATATTAAATAAAATAAAATAAATATTTTTCTGTCTGTCATCTGATTATCCATGCAATATAAAAATACCTCGAAAATAAAAATTCTCCAAATGCCCTGAAATTTAAATATGATTTTTTTTCTCGAATATTTGAGGATTTATGGAACTGAGAACACACCAGGGGGTCAACCACCTGCCCATGAGGGTGGAGGGCACGCCCTGTTGGGTTTCGTAGTAATTTCAAAAAAATTCCTACGCTCACGCAAGATCATGGTGATGCATAGCAACAAGAGGGGAGAGTATGATCTACGTACCCTTGTAGATCAACAACGGAAGCATTTGGTTGATGTAGTCGTACGTCTCCACGGCCCGACCGATCAAGCACCGAAACTATGGCACCTCCGAGTTCTAGCACACGTTCAGCTCGATGACGATCCCCGGACTCCGATCCAGCAAAGTGTCGGGGAAGAGTTCCGTCAGCACGACGGCGTGGTGACGATCTTGATGTACTACTGCAGCAGGGCTTCGCCTAAGCACCGCTACAATATTATCGAGGACTATGGTGGAAGGGGGCACCGCACACGGCTAAGAATATGATCACGTGGATCAACTTGTGTTTCTCTGGGGTGCCCCTGCCTCCATATATAAAGGCTCAAGGGGGGGTGCGGCCGGCCTAGGAGAGGCGCGCCAGGAGGAGTCCTACTCTCTCTGGGAGTAGGATCACCCCCCCCCCCAATCCTAGTTGGAATAGGATTCGCGGAGGGAGGAAAAGAGAGAGGGGGGCCGGCCCCCTCTCCTTGTCCTATTCAGACCAAGGGAGGGGAGGGGTGCGCGGCCCATCTTGGGCTGCTCCTTCTCTTTTCCACTAAGGCCCACTTAGGCCCATATAGCTCCCGGGGGGTTCCGGTAACCTCCCGGTACTCCGGTAAAATCCCGATTTCACCCGGAGCACTTCCGATATCCAAACATAGGCTTCCAATATATCAATATTTATGTCTCGACCATTTTGAGACTCCTCGTCATGTCTGTGATCACATCCGAGACTCCGAACAACCTTCGGTACATCAAAATGTATAAACTCATAATATAACTGTCATCGTAACCTTAAGCGTGCGGACCCTACGGGTTCGAGAACAATGTAGACATGACCGAGACATGTCTCCGGTCAATAACCAATAGCGGAACCTGGATGCTCATATTGGCTCCTACATATTCTACGAAGATCTTTTATCGGTCAGACCGCATAACAACATACGTTGTTCCCTTTGTCATCGGTATGTTACTTGCCCGAGATTCGATCGTCGGTATCCCATACCTAGTTCAATCTCGTTACCGGCAAGTCTCTTTACTCGTTCTATAATACATCATCCCGCAACTAACTCATTAGTTGCAATGCTTGCAAGGCTTAAGTGATGTGCATTACCGAGAGGGCCCAAAGATACCTCTCCGACAATCGAAGTGACAAATTCTAATCTCGAAATACGCCAACCCAACATGTACCTTTGGAGACACCTGTAGAGCTCCTTTATAATCACCCAGTTACGTTGTGACGTTTGGTAGCACACAAAGTGTTCCTCTGGCAAACAGGAGTTGCATAATCTCATAGTCATAGGAACATGTATAAGTCATGAAGAAAGCGACAGCAACATACTAAACGATCGGGTGCTAAGCTAATGGAATGGGTCATGTCAATCAGACCATTCACCTAATGATGTGATCCCGTTAATCAAATAACAACTCTTTGTCCATGGTTAGGAAACATAACCATCTTTGATTAACGAGCTAGTCAAGTAGAGGAATACTAGTGACACTCTATTTGTCTATGTATTCACACATGTATTATGTTTCCGGTTAATACAATTCTAGCATGAATAATAAATATTTATCATGATATAAGGAAATAAATAATAACTTTATTATTGCCTCTAGGGCATATTTCCTTCACGTCCACCCCTCTAGGGCGCGCCCCCTGCCTCGTGGGCCCACAGTGGCCCTCCTCCACTTATTCCTGCACCCACACACTTCATCTTCCTTCCCCAAACACGAATATCCAGCTCAAGCACGAGTTAAAGCTCGTTTTGCTGCCATTTCGATCTCCTTGCTCAAAGCACCTCTCACAAAACTGCTTGGGGAGATTGTTCCTTGGTATGTGACTTCTCCATTGGTCCAATTAGTTTTTGTTCTAGTGCTTTATTCATTGCAAATTTTTGCTGCTTAGGTGACCATGTTCTTGAGCTTGCATGTCAAATTTATATGGTCAAAAGTAGTTTTGATGCATGATATAGGCCCTAGGCACTTGTAGGAGTAGTTGCTATCAATATTATTGAGTTTGGTTTACTTTTATTTTGAAGTTACTAAAAAAAATTTAGAATTTTTGAGAGGAAGAAATATGCTTAGGAAAATGTTCCAAGGTGATTCTTCAAGGAAGCAAGGACCCAGGCTTGCAATGTGTGATACTGATGAAGAGCCACCAAGAGACGTTCCAGTGCGTCCTTGTGAATGGCCTTCTGAGAACTTTATGGATCGAGCGGGAATTAAGGAAGAATTTAACGCATATTTGCGTAACGCTGTTCTTGTGAGCTTCGAGGAAGAGAAGTGCAGCCAGTATCACTATCTCACTAGTACCTTTGTGAGGAGGTTTGAATTTTCAACTTCATGTAATTCTCCAATTGTCCTGTTTGATTTTTATGATAAATCTTACACCATGGACTTAGAGGATTTTACCACTTCATGCAAACTTCCACAATGGGGTAGTATAAGGGATCCTCGCAAATCTGAATTTAGAGATTTTCTTGCTAATATAACTGTGGGAGAATCTAGAGATATTACACAAGCTACCATAGGGGGCATTCACTTTCTAGCTATACATTATTTTGCTCTCTTCATAGGTAGATTCATAAATGGTAAAGATGAGGCATGTCACATGTGTGTTCCTGACCTCAGTATTCTTAGGAGTGCTATGTTAGGAGGTAAATCATATAATTTGGGAGCCATTGTTGCACGTAGGTTGCATCTTAATAGACGTAGTGGAGATTTTTTTGGTGGAATTTATGCAACCCGCATAGCTAATTTTCTTGGTATAGATGTATGCGAAGATGATATTGAATTACCTGCTGCCTATCTAGATTTTAATGCTATGGTTCACCACCAGTTTCTCGAGAGGAACGAATCACCTCTCCAGCATCGACTAATCTTTGACAGACGCTGTGCTGTCCATATTACTCTCCCTGCTCCTGCTTTCTTTGATTATCAAGCAAAAGGAGGATATACCATTACCAGAGAGGAGGCAGATGAGTACGAGAGGAGAGAGGAGGCCGCTCGTCGCCACGCTGGAGCTCAGCAGGCGATAGCTACTGCATCACAGTATGACCCCAGCTACTATTATGGATATCAGCTAGGCCAGCCGTGGCCATAGACCAACTTAGGCCAAAAGCCTAAGCTTGGGGGAGTACGTATTTCTCACCGACATTACATTCATGTACACACGCTCATTGATAGATGTTGGTGCTCATACTTTTTCATTGTATCATCCATGCTAGTTTACTTTCCTTTTTATGCTTTCTTCTTGTGTGTTTAATAAACCTTAAGAAAAAACAAAAAATTAGGTGTAGCTTTTAACTAATTTACTTTACATGCTTGTAGTAGTAATTAAAAAGAAAACCCAAAAATATTTCCTGTTCTTCTTTTGCTTGTTGGGAGCTTTCCCGTGTAAATAGTTTTATTTCTTTTCTTTTCTTTGGGGGTCGATAGGAGAAGAACATAATTAAACTGTTGAAGTGGCTCTTATATGCATTATTGTTGATCTGACAAAAGAGCCCGTATTGCCTTGTCTTCTCATGTTTATTGAATGCTTGCAGATTCCAGCTTAGTCCAACACAGGTGCACTATTATTATTATTCACATCGTTCGGTCATGCAAGTGAAAGGCAATTATGATGTTATATGATGGACTGGCTGAGATGAGAAAAGCTGGTATGAACTCGACCTCTTTTGTTTTTGTAAATATGATTAGTTCATCGTTCCTGATTCAGCCTATTATGAATAAACATGTTTGCAATGACAACTAGAGATCATAGTTTCTTGTGCCATGCTTGATTAACTATGAGTTATAATGGTTTACCTTGCGTGCCAACATGCTATTAAAATGGTTATGATGTGGTATGCTAGGGTGGTATCCTCCTCTGAATGATTTAAGTGACTTGACTTGGCACATGTTCACGCATGTAGTTGAAACAAAATCAACATAGCCTTCACGATATTTATGTTCATGGTGGATTATATCCTACTCATGCTTGCATTAGGTGTTGATTAATTTTAATGCATGTTCATGACTGTTGTCGCTCTCTAGCTGGTCGCTTCCCAGTCTTTTGCTAGCCTTCACCTGTACTAAGCGGGAATACTGCTTGTGCATCCAAATCCCTTAAACCCCAAACTTATCCCACATGAGTCCACTATACCTACCTATATACGGTATCTACCTGCCGTTCCAAGTAAATTTGTATGTGCCAAACTCTAGACCTTCAAATAAATATCGTGTTTTGTATGCTCGAATAGCTCATGTATCAACTAGGGTTGTCTGTATATTCCATGTTAGGTGGGTTATTCTCAAGAGGAGTGGACTCTGCTCCTCATTCAAGAGATAAATGGCTGGTCACCGGGATACCCAGTCACATGCTTTATGCAAACTAAATCAAAATAATTGCAAACAAAACTCCCCCTGGGACTCTTGTTAGTTGGAGGCACTCGTTGTTTTGAGCAAGCCATGGATTGATGCTTGTTGGTGGAAGGGGAGTATAAACTTTACCATTCTGTTTGGGAACCGCCTATAATGTGTGTAGCATGGAAGATATTGCCATCTCTTGGTTGTTATGTTGACAATGAAAGTATACCGCTCAAAATATTATTCACCTCTGTTTCAAAACCGAGCTCTGGCACCTCTACAAATCCCAGCTTCCATCTGCGAAGGGCCTATCTATTTACTTTTATGCTGAGTCATCATCCTCTTATTAAAAAGCACCAGTTGGAGAGCACTGCTGTCATTTGCACTCATTATTGTTAGTTTACATTGAGTATGACTTGACTGGATCTCTTTTACCATGAATTACAATGTCTAGTCAGTCCTTGGTCTTTAAAGGTGCTCTGCATTTATGTTTTGCGGTCTCAGAAAGGGCTAGCGAGATACCATCCTGTTATATCATATTATGATTGTTTTGAGAAAGTGTTGTCATCCGAGATTTATTATTATGGCTCGCTAGTCTATTATGCTATTGATATGAGTAAACTTGAGACCTATGCGTTATTGCAAATGTGGTTAGTTATAATCTTTGCTGAAAACTTGAATGCTGGCTTTACATATTTACAACAACAAGAGCAAGCAGAGTTTGTAAAAGTTTTTCTTTATCACTTTCAGTTTGTCAACTGAATTTCTTGAGGACAAGCAAAGGTTTAAGCTTGGGGGAGTTGATAAGTATCCAACGTATCTACTTTTCCAAACACTTTTGCCCTTGTTTTGGACTCTAACTTGCATGATTTGAATGGAAATAACCCAGACTGACGCTGTTTTCAGCAGAATTACCATGGTGTTATTTATGTGCAGGAGCAAACGTTCTCGGAATGACCTGAAACTTCACGGAGACACTTTTCAGAAAATAAGAAAAATACATGCCAAAGATGAAGGCCAGGGGGGCACCACCTTGCCACGAGGGTGGGGGGTGCGCCCCCCTACCTCGTGGGCCCCCTATTGCCTCTCCGACTCCAACTCCACCTCCATATATTGAGTTTTGGGGAGAAAAAAATCAGAGAGAAGAAATCATCGCGTTTTACGATACGGAGCCGCCGCCAAGCCCTAAAACCTCTCGGGAGGGCTGATCTGGAGTCCGTTCGGGGCTCCGGAGAGGGGAATCCGTCGCCATCGTCATCATCAACCATCCTCCATCACCAATTTCATGATGCTCACCGCCGTGCGTGAGTAATTCCTTCGTAGGCTTGCTGGACGGTGATGGGTTGGATGGGATCTATCATGTAATCGAGTTAGTTTTGTTAGGGTTTGATCCCTAGTATCCACTATGTTCTGAGATTGATGTTGCTATGACTTTGCTATGCTTAATGCTTGTCACTAGGGCCCGAGTGCCATGATTTCAGATCTGAACCAATTATGTTTTCATCAATATATGAGTGTTCTTGATCCTATCTTGCAAGTCTATAGTCACCTATTATGTGTTACGATCTATTAACCCCGAAGTGACAATAATCGGGATACTTACCGGTGATGACCGTAGTTTGAGGAGTTCATGTATTCACTGTGTGTTAATGCTTTGTTCCGGTTCTCTATTAAAAGG
Source organism: Triticum urartu (assembly GCF_003073215.2). Taxonomy (NCBI): domain Eukaryota; kingdom Viridiplantae; phylum Streptophyta; class Magnoliopsida; order Poales; family Poaceae; genus Triticum; species Triticum urartu. Next base: position 172,034,203 of record NC_053023.1, read on the forward strand.
AGGCCTTAATATCCCTTAGTTTCCGTAAGGACCCCGCTGCCACGGGAGGGTAGGACAAAACATGTCATGCAAGTTCTTTTCCATAAGCACGTATGACTATGTTCGGAATACATGCCTACATTATATCAATGAACTGGAGCTAGTTCTGTGTCACCCTAGGTTATGACTGTTACATGATGTACCGCATCCGGCATAATTCTCCATCAATGATCATTGCCTACGAGCTTTCCATATATTATTCTTCGCTTATTTACTTTTTCGTTGCTATTGCTATCATCACTACAAAATACCAAAAACATTACTTTTACTATTGTTACCTTTTGCTACCGTTATCACTACTATCATATTACTTTGCTACTAAACACTTCACTGCAGATATTAAGTTTCCAGGTGTGGTTGAATTGACAACTCAGCTGCTAATACTTGAGAATATTCTTTGGCTCCCCTTGTGTCGAATCAATAAATTTGGGTTGAATACTCTACCCTCGAAAACTGTTGCGATCCCATATACTTGTGGGTTATCAGGGATTGATCGATTGGAAGGAGGGATCGATCGATTGGAGGAGAGTGAATCAGATCCTCACACACATAAGTTCACCAAGCACAAGAACACCTCAACCTCAGGAGGCTGTTCTTCCCCTTGTACTGTCCATCATCAGCCCCAGAGGCAATCCACCACCACCACACTGGAGTAGGGTATTACACCACAACTGTGTCCCGAACTAGTATAAACCTTGTGTCCATTTGTGTTGCGAGTTCATCGAGTTAGTTCGTAAGATCTTAGCTGAGCTAGGACGTGGATCGGTAGGGGGGAGATCTTCGTGTCCACCCAAGTGTTCGAACCTTAAGGGTTTTACCGGAACTCATGATCTGACATTTGGCGCGCCAGGTAGGGGTGTGCCGGAGCCTCTTCCCCACCAATCGATCCGCCAACACTCCGCGGTTCCGATGTCCGGTGACCCGAGGGCTGACGACGACCGCTGGGCAGCCTGGCCCACCTGGGCGGCGCCGCCTGCTCAGAAAGACCTCAACCCCGCGTCTCAGGCGGCACGCGCACCGCCAAACACCACGGGGCGTGGGCGGCGCGGTCACTCACCCTCTGCTCTTACTCCCAGACAGACGCGAGCTGCTGCAAGGGCCGCAAGCCACGCCGTGGCGACGGCGCCGCACACCAGGAGGGAGCAGGCGAACATGCGGGCTACGCTCACGGTGGCACGGGAGCTATTGCGGTGCCGACTGATGGAGAGCGACCGAGATGCACTACTGGAACGCGTCACCGACTTACTGGACGCAGCGGCTACGGGAGCACCGCCTTTCTGTTACCAGCTCACGCCCCAGGCAGCGGCAGTATCCCACGGCGGGCCTCGCCGCGCCCGCGTACCCCCAAGTGCGCCCGGGGGCTTCGTCGACATCAGCACGATCCACTGCGGAGGGCGCCCCCTCGCACCCGCGCCACCTCAGATAGGTGCGGGCACGAGCGTCATCGCACACGGCCCCATCGGAGCACCGCCCCGCCATCCTCAGGACAGCGTGACAGGCCGAGCGACATGGAGCATGGGGCACTTCGTCGAGGTCTTCGGGGCATCGGCCTCGGAGGCCTACGTGCCCTGCATGATGGACTAGGAGTACACGCCGGAGGACGACCCCGGCTCGTTCCTCGGGCCAGGATGGGAGGAGGAGGCGTTAGGAGCTGAAGCCTTCTAGGAGCCGCTAGAGAGCCCCACCAGCCGCGCCGTCGACAACAGATGCATGGTACCACTAATCCCTCAGGGGCAAGCTTACGTTAACCATGCGTCACGGATGAACCAGGTCACGGTGCCAGGTGATGGTTCCGGCATGGCAATGCCCGCCCCATCAAGAGAGACCCACTGGGGGCTGCGTGGGAGGGGCCAGGAGCAAGGCCCCTCCCCGCGTCGCACGAAGCAAGGCAACACCCGGAGGTAGGCCCTCTGCCGGGGTGGCGATGGTAACCTTTCCCCCGGCAGAGGACCCGTGGTCGCCGATGGCGCCGCTGGCGTCCTCTTTGCCCTCATTGGGCCGTCCTAGTTTCCGGTCATCCCGGCGGTGGTAGGGGGTGGCGCAAGGCGGGGCCCTCGTCAGGCGATGAGAAGTAAGGATCACACCTGTGAAGATCGCCGCCCGTGACACTCTTATGTAATAATGAGTGGGGCTGTACACGCCCCAGAGCCTCAGGAGAGCCACCCTCGGGCCTCGAGGGCTCCCTCCCACGCCCGGTGGCAGCACTTAGCTCCGCGCTAGTGAGAAGACGTCGAAGACTAGACTAGGAGCCGGACGCGGCCATTTGCTTTGGATCTCTTTTCTGTAACCCTGCCTTCTGGATTTGGATTTAAGTTGAAGTTGAATTTTCATTTGATGCACGCGGGGGGATGCCTTTTCTCGTTCGAGATATTTCTCGCAGTCTACTTCTTGCCTTATTTCGGAGTTCGCGCCTGTCGCTCCCCCATCACGGGCCCCTCGCGAGTGGGGCTGGGCATGAAGCAGACGAGCCACGCACGTGTCGCGCCGTGGCTGGTGCTCGCTTATCACGCGGCCCCCTCGGGTGTGTCGACGAATTCCTCAGGAGCTTCCCAGAAACCCACAACCTCTTGAGCCGGTTTTCGGCTCGTCCAGGCTAAGGTAAACCGCAACAGCGACCCTACCCAGCATACGTGAGTTCGTGAAGACGCATACCCAATTTGACATAGAAGGATAAAAAGCTGTGATTTGTTTACATGAGGGGATCCCCCTCTCAAAATGCTCTCACAATCTTTAGGGGCCACGCCCAAGTTTTTACAGGGTAAACAACAGGGAAATGCGGGATCAGCCGGATATGTCGCTCGCCGCGTCCCCCATGTCATCTTCAGACGCACCGCTGGCATCGCTGTCACCGTCGTTGGCGTCGCCTCCACCTTCACCGGCGCCGGCATCGCCGTCGTCAACCACATCGCCTTCATCTACAGCGACTACCACCCCATCGTCGTCAGAAGTGAAGGCCCTGACCAGCGCATCCACGTGGTCTTCAACCCATCGCGCCAGGTCACCCCGGATGGCTTCAGGTACGGGAGCAATGGCGGCGTCAAAATCAAAGTTGGGATCGGCATTCTGAAGATGGCTGAAGACGTGGCAGAACGCGCGCCCGAGCAGGCTGTGAATCCTCTCTTCAACGAGCTAGCGAGCCCTCTCGGAACGGTTCTGCAAGTGCGTCACCACGTCGGAAAAGAAGCGGAGGTGGCTGGCGTAGTCGTTCGTGTGGGGATGAGGAGCATTCTCATCGCAAATATGGCCCAGGGCGGTGTTGGCCCTATTCCTGAGGTCCTCTAGCATGGGGCGTGCACACGCTCCAACGTCCACCGCTGAAGCACTTGATCCTTGTTCTGTCGCGCGATGGACTCGGCGTCGGCGACCCGCTGCCGAACAAGGAGCAGCTCGGTGCGGGCAGAAGCTAGCTCAGCCTGCACCGAGGCTAGGGCGGTTGCAGCGGTCGACCTCCTCCTGGGCCCTGGCCTCGCGCGCGCCGACGTCGTCCTCCGCCTGAGCAACCTGGTGCTCCCTCGTCTCCAGCCGTTCGAGTTCAAGGCAGCGCTCCACAGCTTCCAGCGCCAGCACCTCCTCGCGCCTCTGGATCTCTTCCTCCTCGGCGGGCGTCCCCCTCAACAACGCAAGTGCAGCCTTGCGCGCCTCCACCTGCTGATCCAAGATGGCGCTCCAAGCTTGGAGCTCCCACGCGCGCTTCTCCGCGGTCTCGCGATGGCGGTTGCTACATCTTGAGCACTGCGTTGGTTTTCCCTGGAAGAGGAAAGGGTGGTGCAGTAAAGCAGCGTAAGTATTTCCCTCAGTTTTTGAGAACCAAGGTATCAATCCAGTAGGAGACCACGCGCGAGTCACTTCGTACCTACACAAACAAATAAGAACCTCGCAACCAACGCGATAAAGGGGTTGTCAATCCCTTCACGACCACTTGCAAGAGTGAGATCTGGGATAATAATAATATAAGTAATTTTGGTATTTTTATGATATATATTGAAAGTAAAGATTGCAAAATAAAATAGATTGGAAACTTGTATGATGGAAAATAGACCCGGGGGCCATAGGTTTCACTAGTGGATTCTCTCAAGATAGCATAAGTATTACGATGGGTGAACAAATTACTGTCGACCAATTGATAGAAAAGCGAATAATTATGAGAATATCTAGGTATGATCATGTATATAGGCATCACGTCTGTGACAAGTAGACCGACTCCTGCCTGCATCTACTACTATTACTCCACACATTGACCGCTATTCAGCATGCATCTAGAGTATTAAGTTCATAAGAACAGAGTAACACCTTAAGCAAGATGACATGATGTAGAAGGATAAACTCATGCAATATGATATAAACCCCATCTTTTTATCCTTGATGGCAACAATACAATGCGTGTCGTTTCCCTTTCTGTCACTGGGATCGAGCACCGCAAGATTGAACCCAAAGCTAAGCACTTCTCCCATTGCAAGAAAGATCAATCTAGTAGGCCAAACCGAACTGATAATTCGAAGAGACTTGCAAAGATAAACCAATCATACACAAAAGAATTCAAAGAAGATTCAAATATTGTTCATAGATAAACTTGGTCATAAACCCACAATTCATCGGATCTCGACAAACACACCGCAAAAGAAGATTACATCGAATAGATCTCCAAGAGAATCGAGGAGAACTTTGTATTGAGATCCAAAGAGAGAGAAGAAGCCATCTAGCTATTAGCTATGGACCCGAAGGTCTGAAGTAAACTACTCACACATCATCGGAGGGGCCATGGAGTTGATGTAGAGGCCCTCCGTGATCAATGCCCCCTCCAGCGGAGGTCCGGAAAAGGCCCCAAGATGGGATCTCTTGGGTACAGAAGGTTGCGGCGGTGGAAATAGGGTTTCATGGTGCTCCTGGATGTTTGTGGGGTATGTGAACATATATAGGAGGAAGAAGTAGGTGGGTGGAGCAACGAGGGGCCCACGAGGGGGGAGGGCGCGCCTAGGGGGGTAGGCGTGCGCCTGCCTCGTGGCCGCCTCGTTGATTGCTTGACGTCCACTCCAAGTCCTCTGGATCACGTTTGTTCCAAAAATCACGTTCCCGAAGGTTTCATTCCGTTTGATATTCCTTTTCTATGAAACACTGAAATAGGCAAAAAAAAAACAACGATTTGGGTTGGGCCTCCGGTTAATAGGTTAGTCCCAAAAATAATATAAAAGTGTAAAATAAAGCCCATTAACATCCAAAACAGATAATATAATAGCATGGAACAATCAAAAATTATAGATACGTTGGAGACGTATCAGCGGTCAGCTTCCCGAGCCTCTTCCAGAGCTCGGGAGCAGGCCTCACGGGAGGATGCGAGGGAAGCCTCGGCCTTCGCATTATCGAGCTCGCGTTGGTGGCGCCCGAGGTTGATGGCCACCATCAGCTTGTGCCACTCCCCCGCCAACCGAAGACCCTCGGCCTCAAGGCGCGCGTCGACACCCACAAGTTCTTCACCGAGTCGGTTCATCACGCCCATCGCCTCCTGGAAGAGCTCATGACGAACAACGCTCCACCCGTGCTCAAACTTAAGCGCACAACCCATCTTGTCCTCTGCCACGGGGGCTGTGGGCGACGCCTGGAGTGGTGCACCCCCTCTCGGCAGGGGGCTAGGGGCTGGCGCTGCCCCAGGCGCCAGCTGGGCCTCGCGAGGGGCCCAAACTAAATGGGGCCCGCTGCTTGAAGAAGACCCCAGGATCGAAGCCAACTAGACACTGTCCACGACCAGGGCGGGAGCCCTTGGCACGCTTGCTATGCTCCGAGCAAGGCCACGAAGAAAAGACAGCGAAGGCGCAAGCTCAAGACACCTTGATGACGGGCCAACTCCTGCGGTTAACCCCGCGCCGTGGGCAGCGCACGAGCCTGCGGCGCTTGAGTTCGGCGAGGGAAGCGGGGTGAGAGGAAGCTGCTTCTCAGGAGATTTTGCGGCCTTGGCATAAGGGATCCTGAGGAGACTATCGTCGGGAAAGCAACACGCAAAAGATCACCAAGATGAGGTACTTACTCGTCAACGGCGATGTACTTCCTCCGTTTTAGCGGCCCAAAGGTGCCGCTGCCGCAGCTCGGGGACCCCTTCCTCTTGTGGAGCTCTTCGAAGTCCACGCAAAGCCGGCCGAAGCACTGGACATGGCGGCCGACACGAGGCGCGGCTGGAGAAATGCTCGGAGGGGCGGCCTCAGAAGCGCCAGGCTGAGGGGAGCTAACCGGCTCTGCCTCGCAGTGACTTGCCGAGGCCCCAGGAGCTCCGGCCACGAGAGACGCGGGCTGCATCGCCCCTTCAACTGCCGCCCCAGGGCAAGAGTCACGAGTCCCCGAGGTCGACGCCTCGGGAGCCCTAGGCGGCATCAACATCTCGGCACCTTCACTATCGGCCCCCAGCGGAGCTCGTCCCCCTCCACCAACACTTGGGGCAAGCTCGACGCCAGCATCAAGGAGTGGGACCACGATGATGGGGTTCTCACGGGGCCCCATGAGGCCAACTGGGTGCAGCCCCCACTCGTCGAAGGAGGGCATCCGCTCCGTGAATGTCATCTTGTTCAAGCAGCGGTACAAAAGGCAACTCTTCCTCGGCAAGTCGTCTGGCAACGGGAAGCCCGTCAGGACCTCAAGCACCGTTTTCCGCGCCTCAAGGGGGGGCTTAGACTCCCGAAGTCTCATGTGGTCCTAGCTGCTGAGCAAAGCCCACATCGGCCGAGAGTGGCGCTGAAGCGGAGCGATTCGGCGCCGGACGAACTCCCTCACCACCATAGGCGCAGTCACACCAAGGTCTTTGAGCCACCTCAACCTGAGCCACACGGGGACGAGGCACGGATCAGCGAGCCTTCGGTGGCACCAACCGGAGTTAGGAATGGGGGGCCCTGGCGGAGAGGAGAGCAGGGGGCTGAGCACTCCAGCATCAACAAACACCCACCCTGTCCAAAACTCGCTCGTGGATGGTGGAAGTTCAAAGTCAATCCCGTCACCGGCCGGCGCCGCCATGGCTTGAAAGCTCAGGCATCCGGAGCTCTACCGAGGATCAATCAGGTGCAGCAAGAAGAAGTGGCAGAGAAGAGCCCCAGAAGGAGAAATGCCTACCATGGCCTCACAAATGAAGGCGAAGATGGCAAGAAGGGTCACGGATTGGGGATCAAGGTGCAGCATGTGGATCTGATAATGGGAGAGCACTGCATTGAGGAAGGTGGAGAAAGGAGGGACTAAGCCGGCCCAAACGGCGTCGATGAAGAAGGGGACCACAGTGGCCGCCCGGTTAATGCGAGCACGAGATGCAGGCCAAGACACCGTCTTTCCCTACTCATTGAAGCTGGTGGCGAGCATGGGACGCACCTTGCCCATGGCCTCATCGTTGAGCATCAGCGATCGGCCAACTGCAGGCTCGGCGGCCGGGGGCGCACTAGCCGAAGACAGAGGCTTCTTCCCCTTGTCCGCTTACGTCAGCGCCATGGCGATGGGGCGAGCTGAGCTAAGGTTAGATTGGAAAAAGGAGCAGAGTCCGGGGGAAGCAGAGGAATTGGAGGAGAATGGCGCAAGCGATGGAAGAATAACCGTGTAGACCGTGGTGGCCGTCTAGCCAGGCGGGTATCAAGGCAGCGTGGGGAAGCGGAGACGCCCACATCCAATCAACCGACACACGTCGACCAAGGCCGTAGGCTATCAGGGCCCGCGACGCTCCGCACTTGACCTTTGGCTTCGCCTCGAAGCCAAGCCCGAGCGTGCCTTGGGCCCGGGGGCTACTATCGGCGTTCTGGGAACAGGGGTCCCCAGACTTTCCTGCTTGCGGCCCACGGCATGGCTTTGCTAGCAGGCCTGTACGACCCATATTCATCAACAAGGCATTCAAGACCTTCGCAAGGGGCCAAGCCTCGTGAGGCGGACGACGCAAGACCTCCTCAAGAGTGGCCTCGCCAGGCAGGCTCGCGAGGGGCGGAGAGATCAAGGCACGACAAACCTCACGAGATTCTCATGACGTGAGCCTTGACGATCGAGACCAGGCAGGCGCCAGCGCGCGCAGCGTCTTTGTTTCCTCTTTGGTGCTAAGGGGGCAAGCGCAGGCGTGGAGTACCGAGGCATCAAGCAAAGGTTTCCATATCGGTGCAACGAGACCAAGACCAGTAGGACAGTAAGACGGAGGTCACCATGGAGCCCAAGGCGGCGTCACCACCATAGCCTTTTGCAGGCGAAGACCACTTTTGTCAGGATAAGTTGTACTAGCTGTCCCCTTTCAAATTGGTCGTTGTTGGCTCCCTTCCCGCTCAATATTTGGGGAGAGGACCAGGGCCTCTATAAATAAGACTAGCCACCACCATAGCTAGGGGATTGATCGATTGGAAGGAGGGATCGATTGGAAGCAGGGATTGATCGATTGGAGGAGAGTGAATCAGATCCTCACACACACAAGTTCACCAAGCATAAGAACACCTCAACCTCAGGAGGCTGTTCTTCCCCTTGTACTGTCCATCATCAGCCCCAGAGGCAATCCACCACCACCACACTGGAGTAGGGTATTGCACCACAACGGTGGCCCGAACCAGTATAAACCTTGTGTCCATTTTGTGTTGCGAGTTCGTCAAGTTAGTTCGTAAGATCTTAGCTGAGCTAGGACGTGGATCGGTAGGGGGGCGATCTTCGCGCTCACCCAAGTGTTAGAACCTTAAGGGTTTTGCTGGAACCCGTGATCCGATTCCCCCCTTTAGTACTGGTTGGAGCCACGAACCGGTACTAAAGGGGATGCGCTCCCATCCCGCGGTGCACAAAGTTTAGTTTCACCTCGCCGAGCGAAGGGCAACCGCACTGGTTTATAAACCCAGTCATGGCTGCTCCTTCGAGCTCTTCTCTAAAGCAGGCTTTTGGCCCTAACTTTGTCGTGCTGCCCTGTGAGCCTGCTAGGCCTTATGGGCCCACATATCCACGCCCAAGGCCAAGCAGGCCCACTAGGCAGCGCGCAAATATGTTTTTTTTTCTTTTCTGTTTTATTTATTTTCTTCTATTTATTTCTGAATAGTTTTTTGCTGTATTTAGAGTTTCTTTGTGAATATTTTTGCTTTAGGTACAAAAAATTACAAATTTTATGTTAGTGCCAGTAGTTTTCAAATTTGAATAGTTTAAATTTGAATTATTTGAAATTTGTGTGAATCACTAGTTTGTGAATAACTTAACTTTAAAAATAGATTTTCAGTGATTCTTTTTTCTTATGTTTAATATTAGTGTGTTTTATCATTATATTCAAATTGGTAATATGTCTGGAGTTGTAATAAGTTTAAAAAATGAAGTGCCGGTGTAACAGATGAGTTTTCGTGCGAAACCCTGATACTTCGAAAGAGATTGTCCAGTTTGTACACGAAGTGCATCCAGTTTTTGCCGTAACCCTCTCTACTTATTTGCACATACTATGTGGGTGAAATAATGATACCATACCAAGTTTCAACCTATTCAGAGTTCATTTGTAGTGCTTTTCAATATCAGGGTCATTTAGCTCAAAACAAATCAGTAAATGCATGAAAAATAGAAAATGAAGGCAGAAAGGGTTGAAAGTTGATGACGTGGCTTTGCATGGTGCATACTGAATGCACAAAAAGTCTGGAGTTGAAATAAGTTTTAAAAAATGAAGTGCCTTTATAACAGATGAGTTTTCGTCTGAAACCATGATACTTCGAAAGAGTTTGTCCAGTTTGTACACAAAGTGCATCCAGTTTTTGCCGTAACACTCTCTAATTTTTTGCACATGCTATGTGGGTGAAATGATGATACCATGCCAAGTTTCAACCTTTTCAGAGTTCATTTGTAGTGCTTTTCAATTTCAGGGTCATTTAGCTCAAAACAAATCAGTAAATGCATGAAAAATAGCAAATGATGTCAGAAAGGGTTGAAAGTTTATGACGTGGCTTTGAATGGTGCATACTTAATGCACAAAAAGTCTGGAGTTGTAATAAGTTTAAAAAATGAAGTGCCTTTGTAACAGATGAGTTTTCGTTTGAAACCCCGATACTTCGAAAGAGATTGTGCAGTTTGTACACGAAGTGCATCCAATTTTTGCCGTAACCCTATCTACTTTTTGCACATGCTATGTGGGTGAAATGATGATACCATGCCAAGTTTCAACCTATTCAGAGTTCATTTGTTGTGCTTTTCAATAGTAGGGTCATGTAGCTCAAAACAAATCAGTAAATGCATGAAAAATAGAAAATGAAGGCAGAAAGGGTTGAAAGTTGATGACATGACTTTGAATGGTGCATACTGAATGCAAAAAAAGACTGGAGTTGTAATAAGTTAAAAAATGAAGTGCCTTTGTAACAGATGAGTTCTCATCCGAAACCCTGATACATCGAAAGAGATTGTCCAATTTGTACATGAAGTGCATCCAGTTTTTGTCGTACCCCTCTCTACTTTTTTGCACATGCTATGTGGGTGAAATGATGATACCATGCCAAGTTTCAACCTTTTCAGAGTTCATTTGTAGTGCTTTTCAATTTTAGGTCATTTAGCTCAAAACAAATCAGTAAATGCATGAAAAATAGCAAATGATGTCAGAAAGGGTTGAAAGTTGATGATGTGGCTTTGAATGGTGCATATTGAACGCAAAAAAAGTCTGGAGTTGTAATAAGTTTTAAAAAATAAAGTGCCTTTGTAACAGATGAATTTTCGTCGGTGTAAACATGTGAAAATATACATCAAAAATACATGGATCATCAATGATCTTTTTGTGTAGAATCTGAATTGTCAATAGGAATCTTCGCCGGTTTGCGGCCACAGATCCTACACATAGAGTTCAATGAAGACCAAGTGGTTGTGATAGTTTGAGCAGTAACATATTTAAGGTGGTAAAAACCCTGTTAGGGGAGCGATGTGGGACTAAAAACCCGCTGCATGGAGAAACTTTAGTACTGGTTTGTGGCATGAACCGGTACTAAAGGGGCTGGTGGGGCCACAGCCTGCCACAGACTCTTTAGTGCCGGTTCGTGGCACGAACCGGTACTAAAGGTTCTCCACGAACCGGTACTAATGAGTGCTGCGCGCCTAGCCGTTTTAACCGGCACGAATGGTCACATTAGTGCTAGTTCAGCTACAAACCGAGACTAATGTGCTTCACATTAGGCCTTTCTATTAGTGTGACATGGTGTTGGTAAAGCGGGAGGCCATGTTCCGGCAGGTGCAATCCGACCATGCCTATACAACCTTCTCCTCATCGACGAGCACCGATGTGCAAAGGAGCAACTCGCTGTCGGCATGACCATTGCGTCGGATGCAGGCATGGACGAGCAGGAGACGCTGCTCACCCCTACCAGTCCGCCGGCAACATCTGCCACGCTCGCTGACGGTACCGCCTCCATCAGGCCAAGTTAGAAGCCGCTTTCAAGGAGATCGATGAGACGGTGGACGAAGTGTACGACAAGAGCGACGACGAGGACGACGTCGTCAACTCCGCCTCAGCAGCGCCCCACCGCCATGAGAACGAAGCTGACACTTCTGCGGGTGTCACCAGCAGTGAGAAGAGTAGAACATGGGAGGTGTTGGTGCTTGGGTCCCAAGAAGTCCACCAATCCTTCCCTCTGGTTGAAGCCAAGCTTGGCGGGCTCATCATCATTGGTCGGTTAGCCACCTGCAGGCAGCGAAGGCGAAGCTTCATTTCCTGAGACTAGGTTTAGACTATGGATTAGTTGAAATGTGTTAAAATATAATGAATTTGCTTTGATTTAGATGAAAAGCATCTGGTTTTATGTAAAAATTATCCAAATATTAATGAATACCGTCTAGTTTGCTTAAATATGCATCAAATTTGTTTGCTTTTGTTAAATTTGTTATGGAATGTAACCTGACATATGCGGCTAGGGTTGGATGACCCAGACTGGTTCCCCCAGTCTGCAGAAAGATGCGGTGTTCGATTTGGGAGTCGGCGTTGAAGATGCTCTTAATTACTAGGTATTATACATATTTTAGGTTGATTCATTAATCCTGCTCTAATAAGACTAAAAATGCACATTCCTATTGTTATGCCATCAGAAACTTCCTCCTCTAGATTTATGTGAAGGATGCCGATATATGCCATACATTCGGTCTGGAGGAGCCCAGACCAAATGACTCGTTCGCTCAAGGATGCACGTTCTACCAGAGAAAGTCATTCGATGGGAGAACCCCTCCGGCCCGAACGACCCCCACCAGCACGATCTAAAAAAGGCCTAAGAGCCCATATTGCTGGGCCTCTTTCCCAGACATGAATAAAAAGCACAAAAACCAGAAAAGGTCAAAAAAATGCAACAAAAAACAGTAAAAAATGAAAGAGAGCCCTATATGAAATCCTATACAAAATAGTGGCAAAATGCCATGGGTGAAAGAAACCCTGAAGTGGGGCACGAATTTGCCATGGAAAAAATTGGCTTTTTTGATGTTGTGTCGTTAAAAGCAATTCCAGAAATTGCCATGGCAACAAGATTATGTTCGAAAAAATGTCATGGTAAAGAAATACAAATGAATAGAATGAACATTACACAAAAAATTAGGACCGACAAATACCATGGCAGATGCATATTTAAAACTTGCCATGCAAAAAATAAATTTGTCATGTATGAAAAGTAACACAAATTATGATTAAAAATGGCCATGGCATAAAATGTATATTAAAATTACCATGGCATTTTAACTTTAAATGCCATGGCAAAAAAATTAAAAGATTTTTTGCCATGGCAAAAATTGTTTTGGTAACATGGCAAAATTTGTATTGATGACATGGCAAAAGTTGTAAGTTTATTGCCATGGCAAGTTTTGTGTTGGTTACATCACAAAAAGTTAAGAAAAGGTTTTTTGCCATGACTACATTTGCCATGTTATGAAGTATGAATTTTCCATGGTTCATATAATAATAAATGCCATGGACAGGAAGATGTCTTTGCCATGGTTAGTAAAATAAATTTGACATGGCAACAAATTTGAAAATATCAAACTTGCCCTGTTCTCAAACTATTTTGTAATTGCCATGGCAACATCCTTCGGATGGAAATGGTAGAAGACACACCAAGTCATGGCAACACATGCTTCTAGTTGCCATGACAAAAAATACATCTATAAAATTTACTGATTTCAGTAGCCATGGCAACTTCGTCGTGTTTTTGAACATCTTAGGTTGCCAAGATTTTGAATATCTTAAGTTACCATTGCAAGTTTGCCATGTCCGTGACCATCTTAATTAAGCAATACCTAACAATTCTCTTAAGATTTGCCATGCTTAATCTGGTCATCATCAACGTACAAAGTGAAAAATGGACGACAAACACACATATTATTGTGAAATGTGGCATGCTACTTTGCAAAAATTGCCATGATTTTTTAGAACATTATCTCTTAAATTTTCCATGAGGCGAAAAAGCGATGCTGCATCAGACTTGGCGTGCACTGGTATGGCTGCTCTAGTTGCAAACACAAATGGAGGCATCCTTGTCAGGGTACCAGAGCAGAGCGGGGCGGCCACTGCACCTGCGTGTGTGCAGGTGCGAGGATGTGCGACATGGCAAATTTACAATCTTCTTGTTTTCATACATGAAGGCAAAATTAGAAAATATCTATGGATTTTTGCTACCTCTTGAGCACTGCGTTGGTTTTCCCTTGAAGAGGAAAGGGTGATTGAGGGAGTCCTGAATTAGGGGGTGTCCGAACGGCCGGACTATACCTTCAGCCGGACTCCTCGACTATGAAGATACAAGATTGAAGACTTCGTCCCGTGTCCGGAAGGGACTTTCCTTGGCGTGGAAGGCAAGCTTGGCGATACAGATATGCAGATCTCCTACCATTGTAACCGACTTTGTGTAACCCTAACCCTCTCCGGTGTCTATATAAACCGGAGGGTTTTAGTCCGTAGGACAACATACAGATTAACAATCATACCATAGGCTAGCTTCTAGGGTTTAGCCTCTCTGATCTCGTGGTAGATCTACTCTTGTACTACCCATATCATCAATATTAATCAAGCAGGACGTAGGGTTTTACCTCCATCAAGAGGGCCCGAATCTGGGTAAAACTTCGTGTCCCTTGCCTCTTGTTACCATCCGGCCTAGACGCACAGTTCGGGACCCCCTACCCGAGATCCGCCAGTTTTGACACCGACATTGGTGCTTTCATTGAGAGTTCCTCTGTGTCGTCGCCATCAGGAAGGATCCCTCGCCC